>NC_135507.1:4195634-4318083 GCF_052857255.1 Amblyomma americanum | reverse complement strand
GAAGGGAGCCGCTCGTCGCGTGTGCCGTGGCCCCCAAGCCGGCGCCAGCGCCTAACAGGTGGTCTCTCCGTTGATATGACGACCGCCTCGCCTTGCGCCTCGGTCCGTGGCGGCTTCACTGGGATATATTGCAGTGCGCTACGCGTCGGTTGATCAGTCTCACCATGGAAGTTACCGACGAAATGAAACCGAATAATTAGTTTTTACCGTGATGCGCATGATAAAATGAACAGGATTAGGCCTATCCGAAGGTTTCACACGCACCGTCCGTGAAAAGCGCAGAACGTTGACCGAAGTCTATAGTATGACACACTTCATTTGGCGCAGAGGAGGCAGAAGTGGGACATCACGACTTAAAATGTCATTCAGATATGACCTCAGGGCGTACCTGCATCGCAACAGCGTCATGGAAACCTCACATTCTCTTGATGCGCGAGAACGTATGCTTCCCATTACAATTTTAAATGTTCGAAATCCGCTGTACCAAGAATGGGCTCATGGCTCAGATACTAGTGTATTCGGTAACGTTTTTAACAGGACGTTGTCAGAAGGGTGAGGCTCGGAACGACAAGGGCAGCAGGCCCATTGATGGCTGATTTTGCTAAGAAATTGGCCATGGAATTTGCAGTAATGCCACCGTTCCCTGGGATCCACCTGAAACGCACTGAAAACAGAAGAGACGTGTATTTTTTAGGAATTCCTGCACCCATGCAAGAATGTAAAAAGGCGGCCGAATTCCGCCAAGCTTGTTCCAATAGTATTGAATGCTCTACGCTGTCATATGCTTTAGCGATATCCAAAGTGACTAAAGCTGCGCCCTCTTTCTTCTGCATTCTAACTATAATTCTGCCTCCCTAAATTTAAATGAGCAGTCCAGATCGAGCACCCAAGATGAAACCCCTATCTGAGAAGCACTGAAGGCTTGTACTGTAAGAACGTGATCTGTAAGCCGGCTGTGAACAATGCGTTCAAGTTTTACTAAATTACACAAGAGCGAAATCAGTCGAATGTTATCAATTACAAAACCGTGCTTAGGATCTTTGAGAAGTTAGATTATTTTCGCAATTTTTTCATTCAGGAGGGAGTCAAGCTGTCTCAAGAGACGCATTAACAATTTTCAATCCATCAAAGGTAAATTCTTTCTCAAGAGACTTCAACATGCCCATGGAGACCCCGTCGCATACACGAGCTGCAGGTTCGAGGCCAACTAACTATGAAAAATAATTCAGAGGGAGTAAACGCAATGAAGTCTGAGCGCGGAGGGGGTAGGCCGAATGGACAGACGCCGCGCTTGAAATCGCCAGAGCAAGGTCTTGTGTTATCTGGCCAAGTTATTTTTTTGCATCCTGGGATGGCAACACCATTAACTCTGTAACATGAAAGGAATTAAAGTCTGACGAAAGCTCGTCTGGTCGGGTTGAAGATTCATGTATAAAGAAAGGAACGCCGACCGAAGGTTGTTGTTAAAACGAAGACGTTTCGGCTTCCATACGGAAGCCTTGATCACTGGGCGGAAAGCCCAAAGCACCAAGATTAAGTGCGTCGCAGTAATCGCCCCCAAACATCTTGCGCACGTAGGCGGGAGATTGCCTGCGTTCTGGTTAAGGGTTTTTCTGTTTTTTGGATTATCAGTGATTCCAGATGTCGAATGGCTGTTACGTCGACATCTGGAATCACTGATAATCCAAACTACAGAAAAAACCCTTAACCAGAACGCAGGCAATCTCCCCGCCCTACGTGCGCAAGATGTTTGGGGCGATTACTGCGACGCACTTAAGCTTGGTGCTTTGGGCTTTCCGCCCCAGTGATCAAGGCTTCCGTATGGAAGCCGAAACGTCTTCGTTTTAACAACAACCCTTTGGTCGGCGTTCCTTTCTTTATACATTAACATGAAAGGACGGCGAATTATGGTTGCGTTCCCATGAATCGGCACAAACTTTCGCGGTTATTTGGCCATGACAGATAACTGTTAAAATTCGCGTTGTAATCCTCCTTCGCTTTACCAATGGTGCTTTTATATGAAGCCGCGAAAAATTTGTAATTTATTCAATTCCGCAGGCAGTGGTTATGAGAGGCTTTTCCAGGCAGACATGAAAGGAATTTAAAGTCTGACGAAAGCTCGTCTGGTCGGGTTGAAGATTCATGTATAAAGAAAGGAACGCCGACCGAAGGTTGTTGTTAAAACGAAGACGTTTCGGCTTCCATACGGAAGCCTTGATCACTGGGCGGAAAGCCCAAAGCACCAAGATTAAGTGCGTCGCAGTAATCGCCCCAAACATCTTGCGCACGTAGGCGGAGATTGCCTGCGTTCTGGTTAAGGGTTTTTCTGTTTTTTGGATTATCAGTGATTCCAGATGTCGAATTGGCTGTTACGTCGACATCTGGAATCACTGATAATCCAAACTACAGAAAAAACCCTTAACCAGAACGCAGGCAATCTCCCGCCTACGTGCGCAAGATGTTTGGGGCGATTACTGCGACGCACTTAAGCTTGGTGCTTTGGGCTTTCCGCCCAGTGATCAAGGCTTCCGTATGGAAGCCGAAACGTCTTCGTTTTAACAACAACCTTTGGTCGGCGTTCCTTTCTTTATACATTAACATGAAAGGACGGCGAATTATGGTTGCGTTCCATGAATCGGCACAAACTTTCGCGGTTATTTGGCCATGACAGATAACTGTTAAAATTCGCGTTGTAATCCTCCTTCGCTTTACCAATGGTGCTTTTATATGAAGCCGCGAAAAATTTGTAATTTATTCAATTCCGCAGGCAGTGGTTATGAGAGGCTTTTCCAGGCAGCTTTTCTAAGTCGATATGCTTTCTCACACGCCATCCAACTTATCAGATGATGCAATGGAGGAGAAAAAGGAATCCACAAGATTTTTGAAAAGTGTGTGGTTTACAAATTTTTGTGGAGAAGCAGTCGCTCTGAGGGGAGAAGCTGCTATGGTGGAAGTTATCGGAAAGTGATCAGTGGAAGTACCACAGTCCACTGTGCACCACGGAGAAACCCGCACCCCGTTGACTATCAATGTTAAGTCAATCACAAACCGAGAATCGGAAAGCATGTAGCTAGTGAACCGTTGCAGCAACGCGCGTTCCTTGCCGACATCCATAACCAAAGAAGCTGCCCACATGCATCAGTACGAAAACCCCAAATTACGTGGTGAGAATTGAAATCACCAGCAATCTCCACTCTCTTGTTAGAACGCAAAAGAACATTTAAATGATGTGTACTGTGGACACCTGAAGGAAAGCAAACGTTAGCAACGGTAAGGGGAGCACACTGTGTAATTGCGATATCAACAGCCAACAATTCGCAGTCAGGTCTTTGAATTTGGTGTGACATGCTTCCGCTGAAAAAATTTAGAAGAAATTAATGTTAACAAGCCAACACTCCTGCCGCAATTGCGGTCGGCATGGAACAGCCTGTTCAAACAAGAATCCTTTACCTCCTTTTTTCTTTTGGTAGCTTGGGCACCTGGTGGAAATATATACAATCGTGGCGCCATTTCGTCGTGGTTGTTAATACCATTCAGTAACTAAAGGCAGCTAGTGTTACCCCTGAACACAACAGTGCATTAGCTGCTTGACGTGCCTGGGCGTCCGAGTACATAACAATAAGGGCAAACAAATTAAATGACAGACCGTCAATATGAACATGTAAGAATATGTACGCAGAGGGTGTGCGTTGGTAACTGAAACAAAATGGAGTAGCTCTAAACATAACACCACGAGCTCTATTACCATTATTATTATCGGTCTCCAACAGCAACACATCTTCTTCAGCGATGGTGCTTGCTGCTGCTCAGCATCAGCGACGGCCAGGATATTCCAGCGAATTAAGCCCTAAATCAAGGACCTCCGCAGCTACGTAACCTATTAATTACATACTCATGCGAAGTAATTACAATGTTGACGTAAGGGCCTACTGTAGTGACATGAAAAATAAAATATCCTTGAATTCTTCTTCTTCCCTTTATATGTGGAAGGAAGAGAAAGCGCTGATGTTGCTTTTGTTCAGCCTAATCCTCAACATCAGGCTGCTATCAACCTTTTATAGTTAGTCGAGAAGAGCTAGAAATCTCTCCACGCTGTTTTTATCACTAAGCGCGGTTAGGAGTCTGCATAGCGATGTCCAGTTAAAAATTATGTTGACCATGACGTTGGTGTTTCTGTTATTCCCTCTGCACAAGCTCAGGTGGTGGTTACAGCTTTATTGCCACAAAAGGGAAGGGATTAGTTGGGGCTTGGCCGAGTCCAGGGTGACCTCCAGTTGGGGGCGACCTCTTGTGGATGCCAGCTGCGTTATTTTCCTTGAACTGTCCAAGAGCTTGTCTCACTCCGACAAAAGAGCTGGCAAGAGTGTCGTCGGAGGGGGTTTGCTAACGCATTCCCACAATACATGGTCTCACCCCGACCCGCACAAGGTCAGGAACCGGCCGCAGCTGTGCTTGGCGGAAAACTATCCGAAGAAGGGAAGGCATAAGAAGAAGAAAAAATCCCCCATATGGGTATGTGCCATGTTTTAAGAGGAAGAAGAAGATCATGGTGGTCATACCACTGTTGCAGACCTTGGCCCAGTTTCTCTTATACTGGCTCACTTCTAGAGGCGAACGACCACAGCAGTTGTTCCGTACTCGCGAAGTCGTGCAGCTGTCGGCTCGAGGCCACCTGGGCTCGGAAGACCCTTTGTGTGACACGCGGGGTCGTGAGGGCAAGTTTTGCCTGCGGGAGTGGCAGGCACTCTCGGAAGCACACGTCGTCAGCCGTGGTATGGGGACAGGCCTGGCGGAGAGATGTGCCGCCTCTTACGGCCAAGCGGCCGAAGGAAACATCTCCGGCGCTGAGATTTATTCGGGTCATGCGGACGTACTCGCAGATCGCAGTCCTCTGCTGACCTGTCCCAAAGTGAGTTGGCTCTCAGGATGATAACATCAACTTTTTCATTTCTCTCGCAGAAACAAGTACACTCGTAAGATGTTTTTGTGGTATTATTCGGACATGCCATGTGCACTGCATTCATATTTTATCAGATGTGTCACCAATTATTTTCAAAAACAAAGATGTTAAAAAGACGTGAGATCAGAGCACCCATCTGAGTCCGGGTCATCGCTAAAGCGGCGAGCTGGAGCAGGGTTTTTGTGGACTCTTTTGATAGGACAGCTCCAAAAAGGGACAAGACAATTGAAAGCTCGCTCCTTTTTTTTTTTGCGCCAGTCTCCAATCAAAATGAACAGATACCAACATTCACAACTTTTCAATCTATTTTGGGGCCAGGCCGACCATTTCTGGTTTTAGCAAGTTAGGCTATGATCTTTGATGCCCAGGTCAGGGCAAAAAAGCACATATCGAATTGAGGGAAACAGCAGACGGTAACACTGCTTGCCTAATTCACCCTTTTCTATTTGGATTTTTCGGTAAATGTTTCCAGGATAACACTGCCCGCAAGTAACGCGACAGCCTTCAAACCATTTCTCATGTTAGGAACAGTGATTACAAGTCCATCGAATTCTTGTTCCTGGCCAGATTCACTCTTTCACCCTTTGCAGTTCTTTAACATTTTTTTGTCTGCAACGGAAGACGTACTTTATTTATTGAGAAGAAATAAAGCTAATAGTTTCTTTCGAAACTCCGTTCAAACTCGCATGACGACTTGCAGTGTATGGAGAAGCACGTGGTGACGTGCGGAATTTTGCTGGCGATGCGTTCTGTCCTTAGAGACCCGTAAATTATTTTCACTGCATGTAATTGCCGTTAACCTGTAAGAACTTGTTATAGCGGTGATGTCTGTGGTGGGGGCGGAAGCCCCCAGGGGACGGGGACTAAACGCATTGGCCTAGCGTAGTCGCAAGACCTTTTATTAGACGAAGACAACAATATTTTTGCCCTGTAGTCGTATGGCACTTATATAAGAAAATTACAGAGTACACACCTACAAAGACTAGAGAAGACAATCCATGAACTGAGACAATAACCAAAACCACATTTACATCAACATCTTTTTTCATTTTTGTTTTTTTAATCATACCGGGTGTTTCAGCGAACACGTTCAAGAATTTTCAAAAGTAGGCTTTTTGGGGTAAAAACACGGCTTTTGCGGAAAAGTATTACCAATGTTGGGGGCAGCAGAAAACCGGTGAATCGTCTTAAGTAGTAAGCTGGTCAAGTAATTTTCAATAATTAGCATTTGTGGGGTTGGTTATGAACCCGTGCCGAAGTGTTAATTGAGTGGCACTTCGCCCACATATTGCGGGTTCGGGCCAGAGCAAGCTGAGGGAATAGTAAAGCAGAAACTTGGGCTAGTTGGATATTGTTTGAACTCATATTTTCTAGCGCTTAGTGAACACAAGGGACAAGCACACAAATACACAGGACGTACGCTAGTCTTCAACTGTCGTTTAATCAAAAAAACATTCAATATAAGACATCTCAATTGCTGATATTCACACACGCGCAGTAGCAACGCCACGTTTCAAGAACAACAACTCTTTTATTGATAGATAAACAGATGGGGTGCTGACACATTTTGAACCTTCTTTATCAATGCACATAGCTTCGAAAATTTCCCGTTCCGATTGCGTTTTTAGTGTTCCTAGAATGCTTGTTTCATGCAAGATTGGTGTGCAGGGTACAGGGTCAGGGTCGCCAGGGTACCGTTCGATGGGACAGCGTTTGCAGTGCACCGCGAGATTCCCCCCCGCCGATATGGATTCTGTTGCCAAGCGGTGCTCTCTCAGCCTTTCATTAACGCTTCTTCCTGATTGCTCGATATAAGCGTTGCCACAAGTGAGCGGGATTTTATAGACAACACCCATTTTGCATGGCACGAACTTCCTTTGGTGGATCGTTATGCACATTGGCACATGTTGTGAACATACGGCATAGCCACAAGCTGAGTCCGCCGCTGGGCATCGTCATGGTTATGTTGCTTCCCAGTTCTCACTTCCTTCAGCAGCTTTTCCGCAACAGATGTCAGAGTTTCCTCTGGAAACCCGGCGTTCTCTAGGCGAAGCTTTTGCAGTCTCACACTTTCTGTGATGCAATGCTCGCACGACTTATTGAGAGCAGCGCGGAAGGCATTCATGGCAATACCCCTTTTTACAAGTTTAGAGTGCGCCGATTGATAACTGAGAATGTATTTTTTTGTTCTCGGCTGATACATCCAGCAAACACGTGCCTTTTCAAACCTAATGCATATATCAAGGAACTGCAGCCTCTCGTCGTTTGGGATTTCGGTTGTAAAGGCTAGACCCAGGCTACAGGAATTAAAAACATCAAGCACATTTTTCACCACATCGTTCGGTTTGTCAGACTGTGTTAGATTCAATACTACAAGGTAGTCATCAACATATCTAAAAAGGCGTTTAACTTTGTCAGTGTTAATCCGCGCGACAATGCGTTGGTCAATGTATGCTAAAAAGACGGAACTAAGAACGGGGGCGATGCAGGACCCGATGCAAATGCCATCCTTCTGTACATATTCTGCACCTTCATGCTTTATGACAGTCGATGACAGGTAAAATGAAACAAGGTTTAAAAAGCTTTCAATTTAACATGCAGTAGAATTCTGAAATGACAGAGGGTTTCCACTTTCAATACAGTCGCGCAACGCAATCAAGATTTCCCCCTGCGGCATCGAGCAAAAAAGCTCTTTTACATCTACTGAAAAGGCAAAATTAACGTGCCTAGAATCTTCGTGGTTCCTAAGATAGTCCACTACTTCATTAGGATTGCTAACCAGAAACGGGTCCTGAATTTTCAAGAGACTTAATTTCTCTTGCAAGAATCTAGAAAGGACGCCTTGCCATGACCCTTTCTCTGTTACAATTGTCCTCAGTGGCACATCCTCCTTATGTGTTTTCGCGGAGAAGAAAACGCTTAATCCCACTTCCTTATTGGCACCTATCTTTTTGCCTAAATTATCCAGTCCCTTCTATTTACATAACCTTAATGCCTGTTTTTTCGCTTTCTGGCTGGTCACCATCGGAGCTACAATGTTCTTACTTAATGCCATTTTTACCTTTTCATTGTACACACTGTTTGACATGACCACAAATCCTCCCTCCTTATCCGCTACTAGAAGCTTCAAATTGTTAGTTCTTAGATACTGAATAGCATCTTTGGTGGGTTCACTCACACTTTTCTGAGTTCCTTTTTGCCTCATAAGGCAATCGAGGCCTTCGGAAATGCACCATCCCTTGTCATCGTCCTGTGCTTTGCTGGAAATCCTTCTCACTACTGACAGTTGCTCGACAGAAGTCATCTTGGGCTCCGTGCAGAACTTGGGACCGTAGTGTAGGACCTTTTCCACTTCCTTGGGTACCGACGTACCGAGGCACAACACTTGCCCTTGCTGGCATACCTTCTTTTGTTGGCGTCTCTTCCATTCACATAGTTGTGATACACATTTTCCCCAAAGGTACTCCGTCTTAGTAGATGCTTCACGGTTACACAATTTGAATACATCTTCTCTTACCCCGGGGTATAAATCCTTTGTTGTCGCTTGCAATCGTAGTATACCTTGCAGGTGACGTACTTGCCTCCACAGTTCCCCTCGCATGATCTCCATAATCCTAACAGCATGTCTTGTAGAAGCAGTTGCCGGGTAGAAGGAACTTCCGGAAGGATAATCCGATTCTTAAGCGCGAACGAGCACATTCTTGCGCGGCACGTCGCTACGGCAATGTAGTTGGTGATCACAGCTGAAAAATTCTGAAGTAGGAGAGGATGAAAGAAAGGGCCCATTGTACTAGAAATGATATTTAGTAAAGCAGAAACTTGGGCTAGTTGGATATTGTTTGAACTCATATTTTCTAGCGCTTAGTGAACACAAGGGACAAGAACACAAATAAATACACAGGACGTACGCTAGTCTTCAACTGTCGTTTAATCGAAAAAAACATTCAATATAAGACATCTCAATTGCTGATATTCACACACGCGCAGTAGCAACGCCACGTTTCAAGAACAACAATTCTTTTTTTGATAGATAAACAGATGGGGTGCTGACACATTTTGAACCTTCTTTATCAATGCACATAGCTTCGAAAATTTCCCGTTCCGATTGCGTTTTTAGTGTTCCTAGAATGCTTGTTTCATGCAAGATTGGTGTGCAGGGTACAGGGTCACGGTCGCCAGGGTACCGTTCGATGAGACAGCGTTTGCAGTGCACCGCGAGATTCCCCCCCGCCGATATGGATTCTGTTGTTGGAATAGCCAGCATTCGCCGCGCGCCTGCGCTCTCGCTCCGAAGGAAGGTAGGTGCATAGATTTAAGGGCACAAGTGTTTATTACACAGGAAGCTGCATTACATAACACTGCACTGATCCCCAGACCTCAGTACAACCCATAGCCCGGCCACGGCACCCGAAAGCGGGCCCGCGGAAGCGCGCGCGCAAAGCAAAGACTGTATACATACGCGCGTGACGGCACAGCTAAGGGCGATCGCATGCCGCACGGCCAACCAGAGGGTTAGATCGCGCGCGACACAACACGAGGGAGGATGGGGAATGCGCGGAGCACATCTCGACGACGCAGGTCGCACGTCGATGGCTCATCGCGCGTCGTCACCGGCAATGGCCGGCGATGCCGGAGAACCAGCCAAACCAGGCCCTCCCGAATCCGGAGCGCGTGAGCGCCGCATAGGCGTGCGACGGGACTCCGGAGGCTCAGGCCTGGACTCAAGCGTACATGCTAGGTGCGCAAGGTTACACCACCCGCGCTCTTGGTCCCACGGCAAAGGCCGGGGCACCCGGGAGGCGAAATCTACGCACCTTTTCTGCTGCCCGAGTCGGTGGCGGTCTCCTCGTTCATTTCCCGCTCGGGCCTCTCGCCGAAACAACGCCCCCCCCCCCCCCCCCCCAGCTGTCACTGGGAGGGATCCAATGGGGACGCGAGGTCGAAACGGGAAGAACGGAAGGGAGGGTGTTTTAGAGGGGTTCTTCAACAGAGCTTCCCTTGGAAAGGAGGACAAACAGCGCGGCCGCCTGCATTCCGCTCGCGGACACTTCACGGGGGGTCTCTAACGAGCAAACGGCAGCAGCGGGCGCGCACTCCAATCGCTCAAGAAGCCCAATCCCCAAACATTCTAACTAGAAGAGTTAAGCGCCTTGTTGCAATTAGAGATTTGTAGCCGGTCTCTAGAAATAGACATATTAGTTTTTAGAATTTCGAACACGTGATTATCCTTGGCGCTGTGGCTTGACAAAATGTGCCTTTTACGACTAGCTACGTGCGCTAGAGGGGTTGCTTTTCCTGCATGCTTTCGAAAGCGCTTGTATTTTCGCACGGCGCAGCCAAATTTTGTCGAGCCACCGTGGCGAGGGTAATCGCGCTTTCGAAATTCTAAAAACTGATGTGACTATTACTAACGACCGGCTACAAATATCTAATTGCAACTAGGCACCTAACTCTACTAGTTCAAAAGTTAATAAAAATTAGTTAACCAGCCTAATACTTAAGACGATTCACCGGTTTGCCGGTGTCCTCGAACACTGGTAATACTATGCCGCAAAATACATTATTTTACCTGAAACAGCCTATTTAAATAAATTTTTTTAAAGTGTTCACTGAAACACCCGACATATGAGAAGCATTTTGAACGAATGCAGTGTATCTTTTTATTCCGACGCAGTAATAAAGTCGTAAAATGAACTTCGATGTGACCTCTACGCTTTAGTAAGGCTGTACCTTTTCCTTAAATTAGTTTTTTATGCTAAAGTTTATTCCTCGTTGAGGATTAGTACATCCATTCCAGATAAGTACAGAAAGAGTTGCTATTGTGGAGCACCGAAGAGGTACAGTCTTTGTCAAAACTATACGGCCCAAGGGGTTTGCTTTCATGCCATGTTGCACGGCTCTTAAGCTCTTCTGACAGTCCTAAGCTTGGGAACGTTGAGGACTTAGTTTCTGCCGCCTTCGTGAGATTAGGGTCCCTGAATGCAGAGGAGCCGTGCTGCAGGGCTCAGAAGCAGACCTCCTGGGGTGTACACTTGACAAAGACTGTAGCTCTTAAACCTGCAAGACGAGGTGTAAAATGACAGATGCGAAAAAACAGCTGCTTTTTACAACACCTTTTACTTCAGGTCTTGAAGCCTGTATGTACAACGGTACTAAATGGTTTCGCTCGTACTTTGCCGCAGGACCAACTGCCTCACTGCGGCGCGGATTTCGTGGACGCTGGAGTGAGAGTTGTCCGCGATGAAGTTTGCCTCAATGGGCGCGGAAGGGTGATCGCCGACGGACTCCTCACCCAGGAGGAATGCGATACCCTGCTGAAGCTGAGCGTGAGTCCTCCGTGGAGCAAGCTTATTTTATTCTGAACATGATCTGTCCAACAACCGCCGAACTCCCATGTGACCAAGAACACAAGAAGAAACCGACCGGCAGCAGAGCTTCTCAAAATTTTATGCATACTGTTAATTGTCCTCTAACCGTAGAAACCCACAAATTTATTGCGGTTTAGAGTTATGAAGCACCACTAAGTGCTTTAAGAGGAAACATTTTTGCTGTAATTTTAGTGGTACGCATATTTGCATAGTAAATTAACCGCTTGATTTCTCTGAACAGAAATACGATACAATAGCCAGGACTACAAAAACCTCATACATCCTTAGTGGCGGTCCCTTGCTGACACTGGATAAACGGCCCGAACGTAAAATCTAAATACACAGACATTGTAGCAATGTAGCTGTCACCTCTGGTGCTGCCACCTACCAGGGCCATGTGTTCCTGCAGTGAGACTTGAAATGTGTGAGAATACCGTATTTACTCGCATAGTGCAATCTTTTCTACTTTGGCTGTCAAAGTGTACCATTTTCCTCCTCGCTTAATAACCACACCACTTTGTTTTAGTGCGCAGTCAGCCGGTAACGATAGTAAATTCTTGCAGGCACCCATTTTTGAACGCCGACACAACTAGGCATTAACACGAAGCTCCATCTGTCGAACTGTTATACTTAGTGGCACAGGCAGGGGCATATTGGTTTACATTCTTTTTCTGGCTGCCCCACCATACTTTTTGTCGAACACCGAGACTTCTCTACCGCACCTTTAGGTAGAAAAACCAATAAGAATGTTCCGCGAGAAATCCGAGGATCAGCAGAAACCGCGCTTGGTCTCTAATCAAAGTTTTTCTGTTCAGTCTGCTCAGTAAAGACTGTAGAATCTAGCTGCGGTTCGACTTCGCGTTGAATGCCGGTAGTTGCGCTAGTGTGAGCTTTAGTTGTGCTCTCTTTGAATATATTTATGCGCCTCTGGACAAGTTATAAGTGCAGGTTTAAAGTAAAAGTTGTTTATTATTTCCAGCACGGTAACCGTCCTAAAGAGCGCGTTTTGTCTTGTATAGGAGACGAGTTGTACCAGGTGAAATACTCATTCTACCCCCCAAACTTTTGTACCATCTTTACCGTTTCAAGCGTTTTCTGAATAGTTTACTTCTCTTAATGAGCGCATATTGGAAATATGCTTTGGTTTGCTCTGAGTTTGCTTGGGAAGAGCAATCTGGACGCACATGTCCCACCTGTAGCAGCACCTGCCATCTTAGGGCAGTGGCAGGTGGCGTTTATATTAATCATTGGTCTTGCGAGGTTGCTCGGGAGATTGCTCGTGTTAATAGTGATTTGCCCCCACATACTTTTAATGGTGTGTTACTTTGTCCAGTTACAAGATATGAGTACCTCGGAATTCATATTAAGGCTAACCTTAGCTGGCACGCGCACATTGAGCACATCACTAATAAAGCTAATCACATGCTCGGATATCTGAGACGCAACTTTCACGCAGCCCCAACTAACATTAAACTTATACTCTATACCACTCTCGTACGTTCACAACTAGAATATGCTTCATCGATCTGGGACCCTTGTGCTAAGAGTTTGATCGACCTACTGGAGATGGTAGAACACAAATAAGCGCGCTTTATTCTCTCCGACTTTCGGCGTACATCAATCGTAACGGCTATGAAGACTACCTTGGGCCTACCTTTACTTGCATCGCAACGCAGAATTGCCCGTCTGTGCCTTTTTCACAAATTATTTCATCATGAGTCCATTTGATACGAGTTACTTCCTTCCCCCTTCATGTATTTCATGCCGCACATATCACATACATAACGGTAAGCATTTCTACGTAAAAAATTAAAACATTCTCGGATTCTTTTATTCCTTGCACTTCGTATGACTGAAACCGCCTTCCTTCTTCAGTTGCCACAATTCCTGACCCTGTATTGTTTCAGACGGCTGTTACCGCTTCTATTGAATGATATATTGTGTTGATAACTTATTCTAAGTTACCTATGTTTTGGTAATTTACTGTTCTCTGCTGTTTGCATTTTCAGTGTTATTATGCGTTACCCACTGCCCTCTGTAATTCTTTGCCCTGAGGGTGAAATAAATAAATAAATAAATAAATAAATAAATAAATAATGGATCGCACAACCCCCACCGGTGGCAGCAACCGTCATCCCAGCGCACCAGCGTACCGCTTAACCGTTGCACCACTGCGCCAGGAGTGGTATGAGAACTACCAGGGATCTATTAATGTTAAAAGGGAAAGAGCAATTCTGCAAATGTGGGCATTAACCCATTACTCTGACGCAGCGATGGCGTAGAGGTAGAACATCCGCCTCGCGTGCAAGAGGACCGGGGTTCAAATCCTGGTTCCGCGCAATTCTCTACCGGGTTTAAAAAAAAATCCGGGTGTCGATGGAATTGCATAACCAGGCCTGGAGTGCGGCCTGATCTCGGTGACCAGAACCGACAACGCACTCTCTCACCAGAGCAGGATTTGGCCACCATGGCGTAGTACTTGGCCACAACCTTCTATGATCAAAGCAATTAACCCTCGGCCCTCAGTCCCCAGCGGCTGCAGAGCAACTGACCACGGCGGCGGTCAGACCTGTGACGCAGCGGAGGGTGCTAAGAATCTCTGGCTGCGGACAGGCCGCCATTGGAATCTGAACCTGGCAACGTTTAACGCTAGAACTTTAGCTAGTGAGGCTAGCCTAGCAGTGCTGTTTGAGGAACTAGCGGGAATTAAATGGGATGTGATAGGGCTTAGCGAAGTTAGGAGGACAGGTGAGGCGTATACAGTACTAAAGGACGGACACATACTGTGCTATCGCGGGTTAGAGGATAGACGAGAACTAGGTGTGGGATTCCTCATTAATAAGGATATAGCTGGCAACGTAGAGGAGCTCTACAGTATTAACGAGAGGGTAGCAGCTATAGTAATTAGGCTGAATAGGAGGTACAAGCTGAAAGTGGTGCAGGCCTACGCACCCACATCCAGCCATGATGACCAGACCGTTGAAAGTTTCTATGAGGACGTAGAATCGGCAATGAATAAAGTAAAATCGCAGTACACTGTACTGATGGGCGACTTCAATTCGAAGGTGGGCAAGAAGCAGGCTGACGACCACGTGGTAGGTGACTATGGGATAGGCTCTAGAAATAGCAGGGGAGAGTTATTAGTCGAATTCGCGGATAGAAATAATTTACGGATCATGAATACCTTCTTCCGCAAACGAGAAAACAGGAAGTGGACCTGGAAGAGCCCCAATGGTGAGATTAAAAACGAAATCGACTTCATACTATGCGCTAAACCTGGCATCATTCAGGATGTGGCCGTCCTCGGAAAGGTGCGTTGTAGCGACCACAGAATGGTAAGGTCTAGAATTAGCTTAGACTTTAAGAGGGAACGGAAGAAGCTAGTGAAGAAGAAGACCATTAACGAGTTAGCCGTAAGAGGGAAAGCACAGGAGTTTAGGATAGCGCTGCAAAACAGATATTCGGCTTTAACTGAGGAAGATGATCTTGATGTTCATTCAATGCACCATAATCTGACATCAATAATTACGGAGTGCGCAATAGAAGTAGGCGGTAGGACAGTTCGAAAGGATACCGGGAAGCTATCTCAGGTGACGAAAGATCAGATTAAGAAGCGCCAAAACATGAGGGCATCTAACCCTACCGATAGAATAGAACTAACGGAGCTATCAAAGTTAATAAATAAGCGCAAGGTAGCCGACATAACAAACTTTAATATGGAGAGAATCGAGAATGCTATAAAGAACAGAGGTAGCCTTAAACAGTGAAGAGGAAACTAGGCATAGGTAAAAACCAGATGTATGCATTAAAAGACAAGCAGGGCAATATCATTAGCAATATGGATAAGATAGTTAACGTAGCCGAAGAGTTCTACACAGACCTGTACAGTAGCCAATGTAATCAGAGCGTTAATGAGAAAGACAGCAGTGCACAGCAATGCGTCATCCCGCCAGTAACGAAACATGAAGTAAAGAAAGCCTTAGAAGCGATGAAAAGGGGAAAAGCAGCTGGGGGAGGATCAGGTAACAGCAGATCTGTTGAAGGATGGAGGGGACATCGTGCTAGAAAAACTAGCCACCCTGTATACGCAATGCCTTATGACCTCAACTGTACCAGAAGCTTGGAAGAATGCAAACCTTATCTTAATTTATAAGAAGGGAGACGCCAAGGACTTGAAAAATTACAGGCCGATCAGCTTACTATCCGTTGCCTACAAAGTATTTACCAAGGTAGGGCAACGTTAGAATTTAATCAACCAAATGATCAGGCAGGCTTTCGTAAAGTATATTCCACAATAGATCATATTCACACTATCAATCAGGTAATAGAGAAATGCACAGAATATAACCAACCTCTATATATAGCTTTCATTGATTACGAGAAAGCATTCGACTCAGTGGAAACCTCAGCAGTCATACAGGCATTGCGTAATCAGGGGGTAGAAGAGCCTTATGCCAAAATACTGGAAGAGATATATATATATATATATATATATATATATATATATATATATATATATATATATATATATATATATATATATATATATATATATATATATATATATATATATATATATATAGCAACTGCACAGCTACTATAGTCCTCCATAAAGTCAGCAATAAAATTCCAATAAGGAAGGGCGTCGGGCAAGGAGACACGATCTCACCAATGCTGTTCACCGCATATTTACAGGAGGTATTTCGAGAAGTACTTGCAACTGGGCTTGTTGGTGCATATTCGTGAAAGACATAAGAGCGCAAACTGGCAACACGGACGAGGAAGGGAACAGGACAAGCGCTACACTTTCAACAGGGTTTATTGAGGGAAGAGCGTATATATAGCCTGAATTGTGAACAGTTGGGAATAAGAATAAATGCAGAATACCTAAATAATCTGCAATTTGCTGATGACATTGCCTTGCTGAGTCACTCAGAAGGTGAACTGCAAATCATGATCAATGAGTTAGACAGGCAGAGCAGATCGATGGGTCTAAAAATTAACATGCAGAAAACCAAGGTAATGTTCAACAGCCTAGCAAGGGAACAACAGTTCACAATTGGCAGCGAGAGCCTAGAAATTGTGACGGAATACGTCTACTTAGGGCAGGTAGTGACAGCTGATCCGGATCATGAGAGGGAGATAACTAGAGGGATGAGAATGGGGTGGAGCGCATATGGCAAATTCTCGCAGATCATGAGTGGCAGTTTACCAATTTCCCTAAAGAGGAAAGTGTACAACACCATAATCTTACCGGTACTCACCTACGGGGCAAAAACGTGGAAGCTAACGAAAAGAGTTCAGCTTAAGTTAAGGACAACGCAGCGAGCCATGGAAAGAA
The DNA here is from genome assembly GCF_052857255.1 of Amblyomma americanum. Lineage (NCBI taxonomy): Eukaryota > Metazoa > Arthropoda > Arachnida > Ixodida > Ixodidae > Amblyomma > Amblyomma americanum. Next base: position 4,301,414 of record NC_135507.1, on the reverse strand, counting down.
AAATGATAGGTGTAACGTTAAGAGATCGCAAGCGGGCAGAGTGGGTGAGGGAACAAACACGGGTTAATGACATCCTAGTCGAAATTGAGAGAAAGAAATGGGCTTGGGCCGGGCATGTAATGCGAAGGCAAGATAACCGCTGGTCCTTAAGGGTAAAGGAGTATATTCCAAGAGAAAGTAAGCGGAGCAGGGGGCGGCAGAAGGTTAGGTGGGCGGATGAGATTAAGAAGTTTGCAGGCAAAGGGTGGATGCAGCTGGCAAAGGATAGGGTTAATTGGAGAGACATGGGAGAGGCCTTTGCCCCGCAGTGGGTGTAGTAAGGCTGATGATGATGATGATGATGAACCCATTACTCTCAAGGCGGAGCGGGGGCTGTCGTACGACGACCACCGCTCGCGGGCGGGCTTATCACACGTAAGCTGGCTTATGTGTCTCAGCTTACTTTTTTATTTTACTATACCCTCGCGGCCATAAAGACAATAAAGGGGAGTATTTATACAAAATAAAAAGAAGTATTACAATATCAGTATAATTATACGAAAAGTTTCTAGTCATACACTATTAGCTAATGCTTTGTTGAATAAACGGCGATCATAAGTCAGTACCAATGTTTGAAGGTGATTTCGATTCTTTGAATGCTCGGAGTAAAAAAGTAAGCTTTGGTTCTGCAAAATTGCATCCATCCTTGCGGGTGTGATTCATAAATGCTCCGTGCATGATATAAAAAAGGCAAAAGATGCATACCGCGACAAGACAAGTTGCGAGTGATGGTTGTCACCACTTCGTGCACTTTTGCGTGCGCTCCCAGACACCCTTAGAGCGTGTAGGGGTAGCGGTCTCGGTCACAAAGGAGATGCCCTCGACTCAGCGTGGCAAGCTCAGCCCGAGAGCAGCTACCAAGGGACAAAAGGGTTGGTCGTTTGGTGACCAGCTTTCGTCGGTCGCAAGCCAGAGAATGTGTCGGAGCCGAAGGTTTACAAAAGAAAACAAAGTTTATACAGCGAAGAGACGATACAGAGGATTTCACAATCACTCGCACGAGCAGATGCGAAGTGATTTACAAATACAATGCAACTCGTGCAAAGTAACAATAGAGAGAGATTACAATTCTTTACACCTTAAGTGCACTAACACAGAGACAAACAACAAAACACAATTTGTTCACCGTGCACTGCGACCGTCCGATAACCTGAGGAGCACGACGGGGCCGATCCGCAGACTGGCGCACGTTGCCTCGCTTGTCCGTGGCTGGGCGGTGGTGTTCTCCCGGGAGTCGAGCGGGCACGCTTCTCGGAAGCTTAAACGGCGGTTCGGGCTAACAGACAGCGGTTGAAGCCCCTCATTTATAGGCGCAGTCCGCGTCTGTTCTTCGCGCCGAGGCAGGCGCGCACACACACGCAGTTTCAACTGCACAAGCTCCTTCTCCTTCTCGCGCCAGGCGCGCGACCACATAGGACGAGCGCGGAGACAGCCTTCGAGAAATTTCTGGGTCCTTCTCGCGATGCGAAGACGCCGGCGCGAGAGCGAAGGGGAGAGGGTGTCACTTTAGCGCGGTCAATGTCACTCCCTCTCCGTCGACGAAGAGTAAAAACTACTCAGACATTCTAGAGAAATCGACGCCACGCGTTGCCGTGTTTCCTTGGGCGCCGCGACGGCGAGCTGAGTAGAAAGGGCAGCAGCGCACGCAAAGTTACGCGCTCTGCGGGGATCCTTCCCCCGCTGTTTTTTTGTTTTATTTTACAGCGCGCGGGCGCGATTGCTCTACGCGCAGCGCCGGTTTTACAAATATGCGCCGAATTTTGTGACAATAGTAGACCAAGAAGCTGGCAGTTCTGTTGTAGTTTGAGAGGATAATTAAGCAAAAATAGCGCAAAAGATGAGGAAAAGGAAGAAAAACAACAGGACCAGCGCTAACTCACAACTGAAGGTTTATTCACAGGAAGCAAGGAATATAAACAGCGCAAACTGGCGAACAGGTATAAAATAGGGGTTGTCTTTTCAGCTCCTAAATGACTTAAAAGGTTATGTGCTATGGTGGAAAGACAGGCTGAAAAACAAAATGAATCCCAAAGTACCTGTGGAATTAAACATTATGTGCTATGGTGGAAAGACAGGCTGAAAAACAAAATGAATCCCAAAGTACGTGTGGAATTAAACATAAAACTAAGTATGTTCCATGCTCTGAAGGAGTTGTTTGTAAAATTTCTTTTCCTGCGGACAAGTATACATTGGCCAGACGGGTCGTTGTATTAACACGCGCCTAACTGAGCATGCTAATACATTTGAGGCTAGTAAAGCTACTAATCTAGTCGATCATGTTAGAGACTGCAAATCTTTCATCCCTACTTTTCATCACAGTGATATATTATACAGTCACCCAACGCAGTTAGCTAGGGAAATTATGGAGGCTTTCTACATAAAGAAAAAATCTAGATTGTGCGTTAGCAGCCTGTCGGTTTGCCTGCATGACAGTGAAGTTTGTTTCGTCGATTCCACGTAGATACACCTTTTTTTGCTTTGTTTTTTGTTTGTTTGCGCGGTTTATATTCCTTGCTTCCTGTGAATAAACCTTCAGTTGTTAGTTAGCGCTGGTCCTGTTGTTTTCCTTCCTTGTCCTCGTATTTTGCGCTATTTTCGCTTATGTATCACCAACTCGCCCGTCTTGCCATCGTGCTGAGAGGATAAATTGAACAGAATCATTTTGGACTGCTTTGTGGCAGCATCATTTCGACTGGTGGATTTCAATATGGGCAGCTTACAGGGCATGCGCAGAGCAATCCAACATGCATGTGCTCGTAAATAAAGTTGTATATAGTATGGCGCAGTGTGTCATAGTACCTCAGTCGACCGTACGGCGGCCTCTGAGAGTGTCGTCACGCGGTCGCTCATGTCTGGCTGAGGGAAGATGGGTGACCCTAATCTAGCGCTTAAACGCGCTCTCTGTTGGATGGTCGTTGGATAATTTTTTATCCGCCACTTGTAACCTCTCGTTGGCTCCATCTTCACAGGAATCGGGAATCCCCGGCCATGGCTACTCGATGAATGGAGCCTACCCTCTCTCGAGCCACGAGCTGTTCATCGGCGTCGACGCAACGGAACTGGTCAAGGTGAGAATAGGCAGTCCATTATGGTATAGGGCGAGTAGCCCTTTGACATGCGTATTTGTTTAAGTTGGTTCACTGTAGCGTTACTGCTACATGACAATTCTGGCGTGTCAAGCATGATGATCGTCGGCACGGTCGTCGGCGAGTCATATTCTAATGAAAAAAAGAACTGGAGGGAACACTTAAGCTCGGCGTTAAAGGAATGACGCGATAGCGTTATTCGGTTAATGGCCATATATTCGTAGTTGGTCATTACCGACTTAGCATCCAGAGATCACTGGGACTTCTCATACCACTTCTGGTGCAGTGGTGCAACGGTTAAACGACGCATTACTGCCCTGCGATGGCAGGTGCTGCCACTGTTGGCACTTCTGCGAACCATGCTGCTCTTCGTGAACAACCTTTCACAACCAATCTTTATGTTGTCACCTGCCACGGTGGTCGGCTTGCTCGCTGTGCGCTGGGCAGGTTGTGATGAGGTCACAAAGTCACGTGACACAGATGGTCCTCCTGGGTTGCTTCTCCGGGCATTTTTCTTCCACAACGCCGACGACGACGTTCGATTTTTTGTAACAGCAGGAGCCTTAACGAAGTCTCGTTAAAAAGTTCAGGCTTAAGTTTGTTATTTTTAAAGTTATCCTTGTGTGGCGATGAAGTGTCCTCTCTGCGTATGTGCCATCCGTGTTCACGTGATTCACCTTAACATTGCCCATATAGCCTTTGTAGCGGGCACCAGCAGGTCTTGGGGTAGGTACAGGGAAGGCGATAAGCGGTAAATTGGGCTACAGTAATGACGCTAGTCTCTTATTTTTCTTCGTTGGTTGTTATCCCTTTAGCGCCTGCAGAAGTCCACGGACAACGCGACAGCAGCGAGGCTCATGTTCCGGGCATCCCGCAAAGCGAGGCTCCTCACAGAAGCCTACTTTAGACTCGAGAAGAGGCTCTACATGCACTTCGTCCACCTGCAGTGCAGGATCGCTATGCCGAGTGAGCTTCACGCTTGCCACATACGCCTGCACTTCTATCATTGCGGCCCTACCTCCAAGAGCGTTAATGTTTCCCCCCGCGAGCACAAAAATGCAGCTCATACGAGTCATCCACCAACAAACTTCTCCAATACGGCTATTTGCATAGTCAACTCTTTATTTCCAACGCATATTCTCATATATATGAAAGCATAAGTCAAATAATTAGTGTTTTATTGTGGTGAGCTTCCAATAGCCCGAAGTGTCAACGTTCTTCGCAACCGTATTGGATATTTGGCACGGCCGTTTGAAAAGCACCTAGTCAGTCTTCCTGACATCAAAATTTAAATCACTGAAGTGGCTTATGGTGCCTAGCTACCCCTACAGCAGCGCCTGTAGCTGCACCATCACATCTTAGTGCTGAGATATTTTAGTACGAAATCACTAATCAGCAGGTTCAGAACCTAGCAAAATCGTCTTGTGTTTGGCTGTCGGAGAGAACCAGGATCGCACAAATTCCACCGGTCGCAGCACCTGCCATCTGAGAGCTGTGGCTCACCGCCTAACCGGTCCACCGCTTCGCCAATAGTAATATGAGGGCTGCCAGGGAGCTATGAATGTTAAGAGAAATACCAAGTTTTCATACATGAATACGCCGTGCTTTCGCACTGTATGCTAATGTTGTAAATATTCTCTTTTTTTGCAGTGTGAATTTTGCATCAAGGCAGACGCCTAAAAAATCTGCGGGCCATGGCATACTGAAAGCCCCCGCCTGGGGATCTTTAACATGCGCTGACATCGCACAGTGCACGAACGCTAAGGCGCCCGTGTGCTGTGCGATGTCAGCGCACGTTAAAGATCCCAAAGCGGTCGAAATTATTTTGGAGCCCTCCACTACGGCACCTCCTTCCTTTCTTCTATCACTCCCTCCTTTATCCCTTCCCTTACGGCGCGGTTCAGGTGTCCAACGATATATGAGACAGATTCTGCACCATTTCCTTTCCCCGAAAACCAATTATTATTATTATTATTATTATTATTATTATTATTATTATTATTATTATTATTCATTCGCGAATACCGGAGTTCCCGTCACCCGTTCCGCAGTCGACCAACTTCATATTTTAGGAACTAAGCCGCAACATTTATGTAAAATGCGTGGGAATAGAAATAACTATATTAGTGAAGTCAGGCTTCATTGTGTTGTTTTGTTTTGACATTTTCAAATCGAAAACACATAGTCGGTGTTCTTCGTGCAACAAGGGGGTTCGTGCACCACTGAACTCGGCGATACAGTTTACAAACAGCAGAGCGGCCGGCAGCAGAAGCGTGGTTAGTCTGGACAGCCAGAGAGCTGGAGCCGCGCGCCGGCACTTCGTCTTTAACTTCTTTGTCTTCCATGGAGACAACATTAGGCACGTTCATCATAGTTCAGGAGCGTTTATCATAGTTCACTACAATACTTTTTATGCGAACCAAGTGAAAGACAAGGCTGACGAGAATGTGAAATACAGGTCATAAGTTTTTCGTCCTTTTTGAACTGTCCAAATCAAGATATGGGCCTTCAGTTTACCAAAGTTGCTACCGTAGTGGCTGTTTGTGAGCCCAAAATGCGATTCAAACATGCAGATTCCACGACAAACAGGACCGACCTAAGCCACACGATCCACTCGGACAACTGTGACTTCGAGGACAATGCCACCTGCAAGTGTCCGGAATATAAGCTACCGCTGTCATTTCGGGACTACAGGTACGTGTTGCACGCGCTGTATAAACGATCCCTTAGCTCGCATTTATTATTGCCTGCGTCAAGCGTTATGTGAATGTCCGCCTTGCTTGAAATGACGTCATCAAGCGGGTGCAACATACGCGACATACCATATACCATCACGCGAGATACCAGATGAGGAAATTCCTCATCTGACTTTTTCAGGTCATTGCAGCCAGTCATATCAAGCCACCTGTTGCAGCTGGACACACTGCCTTTTAATCCCACGCTTGCTATCTTTCCACGCTCCACACCGCCAGATTCCTTTCTGCTGAGCTGGCCTTTTTCTTTTCACAGTTGTGCAGGTCAACCGGTTAATTATCTTAGCAGCCATCATGCCCGCACAAGATTCACCCTCCCCACCTTAACACCATTCCTACTTCCCACCCCTTTTCCCCTTCACCCGGCCTTCCTCTTCGGAGCGATGACCCTATTTAAACCCCGCCAATGATGAACGCTTTGTCCAGACAAAGAGAAGTGCTTTTGTCGAGTCGTTGGCAAGCGTCCTGAGGTGTTCCCTTCCTTGCTGAGTTTGTGATTACCATAGAAAGAGAAGGTTATGAAGAGGGTAGAGGATTGCGCTCTCTGAGGGTGGCTCCACGGCAGAATACAAGGCTACATGGCTAAAACGAATTTATAACTGCTTTCGCTGATTCATGCACTAAGCCAATAAGCCTAGCCTGTTGTGTTACCTTCTTTCAGTGGGCTAGCACAGAGTTTCCTGCTCAACGATTTCGCCACTGTATGTCTGGAGGAGCGGGTTGCTCGGGAAAAGCAACCTGGGTCTAACGAGCTCCACCGCTGGCTGCACTTTCCATCGCAGGGCAGTGGTGCGTCGTTTAACCGCTCCACCAGTGCGTCAAGAGTGGTATGATGACTCCCAGTGATCTCTCCATGTAAAGCAGAGAATGAAAGATTCTGCGCATATATGGGCATTAACGCCTCTAACGCCATCGACTCATAGCATTAAAGAGGCGATAAAGGCTGCTGTAGCAACGCCACCTCTCCAGAGCGGAGTGTGTGAGGAAGATAACCGGAGCCGCGTGGGAGAAAGCCCAAGGTCCGGGTGGTCTCAAGGAGTAAAACAACTCGCTATGGAGTCCAGCAGACGACTGGCTTCGGGTCCTCTTTCCGCATGTGCGCTGCAGTACCCTACAGTTTTAGTCTGCAGCAATGAGGCCCCGACACAAAGCTAGTGCACCTAATTCGCAGATGGCCTAACCGAACAGTTTTTTTTTTATTAACCACTCGGTCTCAATTTTTTGCTGGCCACTGAAGTACATTTTGTTAACAGTGGGTTATGCTCCCTTTCTTATCTCCAAACTTGCAGCGCCTCTATATACTTGAACAACGACTTCCACGGCGGCCAAACCGTGTTCACCAAGACGCCCCGTACAAGCATTCGGGTGAGTAAAGGCTTGCTCTTCACTCGTGTAGAATAACTGAAGGCATGTAGTTTTCCTGCGGTTCGTACGAGCACTGTAGTTTTTTTTTTATTTCATGCATGCAGAGGATGTACCACAGCGACCTTGTAAAATGTAGTTTCGTGAAAATGTGGCACATTTAGAGCTCAGATATTAAAGCTTCTCCTTTCAAGGCTTTTGCATGGTCGGTTCAAACTGTGGAGACGACGCTAATTTCGTTCATCATGACACAGCCTTCTGAAAGTCTTAGGACAATCAGCGCCTTTCCCGCGCGACATTATTGTTCGTTATGGTGTGGTATGGTAGCCAATAAGAATGCAATTTTTGTCAACTAATATCTTCGTTTATACAAAGTGATAACGTATTGATGCAGTCCAACACCAAAATGTTACCAGTGCCTCTTTATTCGAAGGAAACTAGTTGTTTTTGTTAACGTTGAATATTGCGCTAGGACCCGGGCGAAGCTGTTGGTCTGTAGCGATAGGCGTGTTGGCGAGGTTCTTTGATAAATCTAGTCGTAGGACCTCCTGCATGCCCAGTTGATCAAAACTAGGCTCTATGGATGTTAAAAGCTTGGAGGTTAGCTGACTACTTTGTCAATTGCGGCATTAAGATTGATTACTCATGTGTCTTAAAGACATGCTAATCGTGTACAGTAAAAGTTCTAGGAAGCCACCAACAGCTGACTGCCCTGCTTATAGGTGACGCCTCTTTAGATCACGTCTGAAAGCTCTGAAAGAAGTTTAAAGAATGGCGCATTTGTCGTTCCGTCGCTCCTCGCCCAAAGCCTTCCAATCCTCTCCGCCGCGGCACCTTCCCATTCGTGAAAATGGAGTGGTTTTTTTTTATGGAACTGTCAAAAAAAGCAGGCAAGCAAACAGAAAAACAGGCACACGCACATGAACATACAAGCATGCACACACACTAACGCAAAAACAAATGCACACACACACATACACACCAGCGCAAACACACACATACGCACGCACGCACATACACGTGCGCTCATACAAACACACACACAAAAAAACTCACAGGCACTCATAAACGCAACGACACCAACAGAAACATGCACACACGCACACTCGAACACACACACACAAATACACAAAAACAAGCACACTTAATTCCCTCCTCAGGCCTTTTTTTTTCCTGGTCACCTTTCTGATAATGGAAGTACAGAGAACTACACCTTCGGCCCTTGTGACCAGAAAATAGAACTTGTAAAAATATGTTTGCTCGGAGGAAGAAGTTAAAGAGGTATGACATGCAGCTGGTTTTGTTTTTGTAATGTGTTTTGTGGCGACATACTGGCCAGAAGTTTTGCTTGAGTCTCATCACTGGCTTGACTGAATAACACTGGCATCCCGGCAGTGACTCTGCCAGCGTCAGCGTATCCGTATATTTGTGACGTTGTGATGCAAAGAAGGGGCATGTAGCACCTTCATTGGAGGGACGAACTAGAACTGAGGGAAAATTTGGGGGACGCTAATTTCCTTACGTGTGTGATGATGAAGCGTAGTGCCACTTGGCCCCTGAACGCCACGAACTTCCGGTCAGTTGACGTCACTTATGGTGTGGGGAGGTTACTTCGGTTTGGTTTTACGGCATTTCCGGTTTACTTGGCGTCACATCTGTTCTATGTCATGAGTCATATTTGGTCGCATGGCTCATATAGAGACGCGCATAGCTGCTACTCATCGCATGTCACGTCCAATCTGGGGACGTCACTTCCCGTTTGCCATGAGGCATGACTGGTCATATGATTCATACTCGCATACATAGTTGCCACACACAGCATCTAGGCCCCACCCGTAGACCATAACGCCTCTTCATACTGCCTAATCTCCAGTGTGACGTCACAGCGTCAGCACAAAATGGTCCGACGAGCTCCTTGTGCTATCGCATGGAAGGAGCTAGCTTCCTTCGCTAATGCCCGCTGGTCATCCGCGCTGAGTCCGAGTTTACCTTAGTGAAGCCAAGCACTCCAGGATGAAAAGAGGCAGGCGGGACAGGAAAAATTGGCGGTGGCTTAGTTCTGGTTAAACCTGGAGTGACACGATAGCTACAGGTGACAGAGTGGAACTTGCTCAGTTGAATTGAAAAGTCATTCTTTCGCCGCTCCGTTTCTCTGGGCGTTCCTTCTTCATATTTGTCCCACTTGATACGGCGCATGCACACAGCTGTTGCAGCTCGGTTTCGCCGGCGCGCCGCGCCCCGGCAGCAGCAGCTGCTCCACACCACGTGGCTGGTCACGTGACCGACCACGTGGTGGTGGCGGCGCCGCCACGTCGTGGCTGCGCCGCCACCGTCATGTGCTACCGCCATGCCGGAGGCTCGAAATGCTACCGTAATGTAGCTATGGAAGCAAGGTCGGTCTGTAGAAGAACGATAGTTGAATACGGGCTAGTAGGTGTAAAAGTGACGACTGACGGTCCTGTTCTTCTGTGCGGTTCTTGTGCGCTGAAGGCTAAGGGAGATCTTGAAGCATCAAGATTTACGTGGACACAATGCGTGTCTCTGCCGCCACGCTGCGCAGGCCATTCTGAGACCCAAGTGCGGTCGAATGCTGTCGTTCGCGAGCGAAACGGCGCACGGAGTGCTTCCGGTCTTCTCCGGTCGGCGCTGCGCCCTGCTTGTCTGGATGACGCACACGGCGATGGAACGGGAAGCTGCCAGACCAGACTTGGAGCGAATGCTGCGGGACATTGAAAACCGCTCGAAAAACGACACATTGTTAGGATGACAAACGTTTGCATTTTTTCTCATCCTAAAGATGTTGACGAAACAGGAAGCTTCCAGCCAGCGCCGGAGCAGTGTCGGATCGATTGTGTCCAGTGCGGTATTATCGCTTGTTGCTAGAATATCCCTCTGTATGAGTTTAGTGAATCTAATAAATAAAAAAGATACTTTTCCTTCCTGTTTACGGAGGGGCCGAATGCGGCAGTTGTGTTACTTTGCCACATGAGGACAATGAGATGAATGCACACAGGCATTCATAGGCAGCGTCTCTAAATCTCTTTTACCTATGAACTCAGAAGGCAAAAAATTAGATAAGCTTAAGACTCATCCCTTTTGAAACGCTGGCGAAATGCAGGTTTCAAGCACAGATTTGTGGCTGTTTCAAATATTTGGACACTTCAGCTCCACCTTAAGGGTATGACGTGATAGCATAATGAGTTAAATATGATATATGCAGAATTGGTCATTGTCTACTTTACATTCACAAGTGTCTGGGAGCCCTCGTACCACTCTTGACACAGTGGTGCAGGTGTTCAGTGATGCGGCACTACCATGCGATGGCAGGTGCTTCCACCGGTGGGCCTTGTGCGACCTAAGTTGCTCTTTCCGAGCGGCCAATCATTACTTTAGCTGGCACCTGCTTCCACCGGTGGGCCTTGTGCGACCTAAGTTGCTCTTCCCGAGCGGCCATTCATTACTTTAGCTGGCACCTGCTTCCACCGGTGGGCCTTGTGCGACCTAAGTTGCTCTTCCCGAGCGGCCATTCATTACTTTAGCTGGCATCCGTTTCCACCGGTGGGCCTTGTGCGACCTAAGTTGCTCTTCCCGAGCGGCCAGTCATTACTTTAGCTGGCACCTGCTTCCACCGGTGGGCCTTGTGCGACCTAAGTTGCTCTTCCCGAGCGGCCAATCATTACTTTAGCTGGCCCCTGCTTCCACCGGTGGGCCTTGTGCGACCTAATTTGCTCTTCCCGAGCGGCCAATCATTACTTTAGCTGGCACCTGCTTCCACCGGTGGGCCTTGTGCGACCTAATTTGCTCTTCCCGAGCGGCCAATCATTACTTTAGCTGGCACCTGCTTCCACCGGTGGGCCTTGTGCGACCTAAGTTGCTCTTCCCGAGCGGCCAATCACTACTTTAGCTGACACCTGCTTCCACCGGTGGGCCTTGTACGACCTAAGTTGCTCTTCCCGAGCGGCCAATCATTACTTTAGCTGGCACCTGCTTCCACCGGTGGGCCTTGTGCGACCTAAGTTGCTCTTCCCGAGTGGCCAATCATTACTTTAGCTGACACCTGCTTCCACCGGTGGGCCTTGTGCGACCTGAGTTGCTCTTCCCGAGCGGCCAATCATTACTTTAGCTGACACCTGCTTCCACCGGTGGGCCTTGTGCGACCTAAGTTGCTCTTCCCGAGCGGCCAGTCATTACTTTAGCTGGCACCTGCTTCCACCGGTGGGCCTTGTGCGACCTAAGTTGCTCTTCCCGAGCGGCCAATCATTACTTTAGCTGGCACCTGCTTCCACCGGTGGGCCTTGTGCGACCTAAGTTGCTCTTCCCGAGCGGCCAATCATTACTTTAGCTGGCGCCTGCCACGTTGTGCAGTTTTCTCATAATCCGGTGGGTAGGTTGTGATGATGCCGCAAGGTCAGATGAGCTAGGTTTCCCACCCACCTTCTAAGTAGCTTCTCTGGGGATTTTTCCTGGATTTCTCGCTCAAGGTCTACCAGGCCGACGACGACTCTGGAATTTTGCGACAAGAGCTCCTTAATGATATCGCGTTAAAATTATCTGTATTGGGGGTATGAGCGTAGAGCCAACAAGCCTGATTTTTCGTACAGATCCATGCATTGAAGGCTTGTTAAGAGAGGTACATTGCGCTTTCTATCGCGTCTTGCGCTCTCTGCTAGTGATGGAAGCATGAAATTAGAAAAAGAGCACAAATGCGGACGGCACATTTGAAGGCGCGGAGGATCTCCGAATAAAGTTTTTTTTTACTGTAAGCCTGCATCGCAGGAAGAAGGCAGTGTCACGATTGCGTGACGAGCCGAGACCAGAAGGTAAGACAAAGGAGTATTTAAGAGAGAATGAAATGTTACCTGGGATTCTCTACTTTTATAATGTTCGTCATGATCGGAACAAAGTAGGCCAAACGTTTACAAGTCAGTGTTATGTTTACGACATCTGAACGAGTCATGATTTTGTGCAGAATGAGTGGCCCTGCAAGTAAGCGAAAGGCTGGCTGTTTCATATAACTCCAACGTGCCCTTGTCGGCATTGTGTTTTGTACAAAAGTCAAAAATTCTATGAAAAATTCTGCATTGAAAAACCAGCAGATGTATAAATGGGTGCTCATAAGAGGGAGATTAGGGAATTTGCCGGCATAGTGCAAGACGCCTGACTGTGATCCATCCTGGCATCCACTTTTAGACGACCGTCATTCTGCACAATCATAGCGACCAGTTAACCCAGATGAACCATAGAACCGTCTGAGATTGCCCGAACGGGGACTGAATACGTCAGTAGGCCGTCAATACCATATTGAAAAAAAAAAACTCTCTCCGTCTGTCTCTGTCTTCTGTCTCAAACAATGGTTAGTCGCGAGAAGTTGCTGGACAAAAACAACCCGAGTCGGAGTAGCCCCACCGATGGGAGCGCCTCACAACCCGCCCACCGGGTTGTTAGAAAACTGCCCACCATTGCAGATGGCAGTTAAATTAATGACTAGTCGCTGGGGCAGAGCAACCTGGATCGCACAAGGACACCAGTGGAAGCACCCGCCGTCCGCAGTGCAGTGGCGATCGCTCAACCGCTGCACCACTGCACCAGGAGTGGTATGAGGACTCGCAGGGATCTATGAGTGTCGGAAGAGAATGACCAATTCAGCATATATGAGCATTAACCCATTAAATCTATCGCGTCATACTCTTGAGGCGGAGCTTAAGTCTCCCCTCCAGTTTCTTTCTGACACGTTAGAAGAGGATCCCAGGTGCCTGCGCGCTGTATATTAAGAAATTCGTTCAGCCGGTTTCTCTCTCAAGACCAAAAAGTGTCATTTCACCGCTTATTCCTTTGCACTTTTCGAGAGCTGAAGTTTCTGGGCCATATCATGAGCGCTTAGGAGGTTAGCCTAGACCTCTATAAGACAGCCGTAAACGCTGCTTAGCCCTTTTGTATTGGGTTCGGGGTCGCTGCTGCTTGATGGAACCGCGGTCAATGAACACGCGTTCCCACAAAGACATTCTCTCGGCCACACTCACTGCCGATTATATAGGGCTCCAATTCCCTTAAGGTCCTAAGTAGAAGACAGCCTCGCTGAGGAGGGAGTGCCCCTTCACGTTCACTTTCGCGCACAATCTCGCACCCCCACGCACTTATGAAGAAGCCCTCGTCACGTGTTTGAGCATGAGGGTGAGGAGGATCCCAATTGGGTAGCATGTATGCTGCGGTAGGTCTGCACGTGTTCCATGGCCAGCTTGTGGTCGACAAGTGTTCCGACACCCGTGCCTCATAAACCCTGACGCTTCAGGCAGCACGCAGGAGATGCACCAAAAACGACACCATTGCCTCCAGGCATGGTCGCTGCAAACGGGGATAATACCGGATGACTGCTCGCCGCGGCGGCGCTCGGAACGTGAGGAGACACAATAAACTGGGCTTTTTTTGCTCGAACTTCAGCCCGTCGTTCGTTTGGGCCGAGGAAGGACACACTGTGGCGTTACGAAGCACGGTGATTGAGGCCATATGACAGCTGGTCCTATCCAGGTGGTCTACAGCTGCAGGCCTGGTAGCAGAAGTTGTCGAGTAGACCGCACATGCTCGGAGCCACCCAGGAGAAATGGACGTGCTGGCTGCTTCTAGGCGAAACTTGCTGACGCGGTTCTCAACAGCCCATCCCAACCGATAAGCGAAGTGTGCGCCGCATTCTTGGTTTGTGCGCCTATCATCGTCGTTTTGTTCAGAACTTCTCTCAGATAGCTGACTCCCTAACCCACCTGTCGAAGGATGCAGAACCGTTCTTTTGGGCCATGAGCAACAATAAGCTTTCGAAGACCTCCGAAATTGTCTCCACAGTACTCCTATACTTTGACCCTTGGACGAATACGCCGACATAGAACTGCACACCGACGCATGCAACGTGGGCCTCGGTGCGGTCCTTTTGAAGTGATAGGACGACATTCTGCAAAGAAAAACTACGGCCAGACGGAGCATTCTTTCTCCTTAATAATCCTATATTTATGAAAAATGGCGCTGTACGTTTAAAAATTATCCGTCTTTAATTGTTGGCTTAGATGGCAAGTGTCAGCATCATTATTTTTGTATATCTATGACGTTTATTTTTCTCTTTTCATCTCCTTGCAGAAATCAGACATGTAGATAGTAGCTCATGACCGTGCATCAAAACGTCAGCTTAAAATCAGCGCATGTTGACGTCTCTCCTCTAGCCTGGTCTTCACTTCAGTGCTTTTTCTTTTCAAGTACATAATTTGCAAGCTGCTTCCACATGACCGACTGTTAGAAAGTGATGACGCCACCTGAAAATTGTATAAAGTATTGAAATGATAGAATATTTCTTCCACAGAGCACATAACGTTAACCAAATCCTATGGGGCGAAGAAATATTGCATAAAACACTAATTTGGCACACGGAGTTACATTCGCGTTTACATTTGAATGCTTCTATTTTTGTGTGAATATGCTCCTCATGCGTTGTCTTGCTTATTCAGCTCCCAGTTTTGAGGCCCCTTTTTAGGCGAATAGAAGTTACTCGTTCTCAGTGCAGCACATTAACTATAAGCGATCGCGAGCGGCTCAAGCCATGTTCTGTTAAGTACGGAATGATTTCGCGTATGTACACATACGAGACATGTCGCTGATTGGACGTTGGCAAAATGTCCCTTTCTATACCGTTCCGAACGCTTAACACGGCAGGTTGCTAGGTCAGTTCGGTCTCTCGGCCCCTGATAACCTTGTTCATTCTTCCGTGCTCAAAGGACTTGGGTTTTGCATGCCTCCGAAGGTTTAGCCCCAAGGGTGTGGTCGTAGCCATTTTTATGATAATTAGAGAGCTCTTTATTACGTTTGGGTATATGTTCGTGCTTGCTAAAGTAGGCTTACGCTTGCGATGAGGCGCTTTTGGTCACCCCACTATCCTGTCTCTTCTTCTGTATTTAATGTCCCATGTTAGCTTTTCGATGCAGCTTTTCTAATATGTGCGTTAGAAACAGAAGGCATTCCACAAGTTCCTATTTAAAGGGTGCTTGATCTTCTGGAACTTTTTTCAGTGATGCTATGCCAACTAGCTCAAATGTCGATTCTACTTCTGGAAAAATATACACGAGGACGCCATTCAATACAACCTTTTCATACGGTCTGGGAAAGTGCTTTATTCGGAATTGTCATCAATGTTTCTGGGGATTTTTTTCTCTCGAAATAATAAGCACGTTCTGGTATTACATGTTTTCTAAGAAACACAGCTAGGCTACACCTCGTCATTCACTGTTTCAAAAGTGCCGAAGTTGTCGGAGCCTTCCGGAATAGGATGTGCATCAACCGACCTCTTTCACACGTATTCGTAAAAATCATCACGCAAGTCCGCGGATTGGTTCATTAAAGCCAAAATGAGATTGGCTGCAATGATCACGAGCAGAAAGATACCGATTGAAAGGTGCGGAGCACCTCATCTGCCGTGGCAGCGATACATTTATTACAGTGAGTACTGCTAACGTGTAAGGACAATTGAGACTGCACTACAGCATGGCATTTTTTACATGACAGTGTATAATGACTTAGGTGGTTTTTAGTAAACTCCGCGTTTTTTGATCATTTGTGCATTAATACACTCATGAAATAGGGGTATAACAGTTAACTAGCCAAATGCGCAAATTCTTACTTTATAGAGGGGCAGTAACTGTCTCCTTTAGTACACTTGACTATTGCAAAAAGTACGCCGTGGTATTGAACGTCTTTTCAGATTATCGGTTTCCACTTTCTGGTGTCAGTCATCATCATAACTATCATCGTCATCAGCCTGACCATGCCCACTGCAGGGCAAGGGCCTCTCCCATGTATCTCCAATTGACCGTGGCCTTCACCAGCTGCGGCCAACGTGTCCCCGCAAACTTAACCTCATCCGCCCACCTAACTTTCTGCCGTCCCGAATTTAAAAATTCGTAACACACTTAAGCTCCGCATTAAGGGAATGACGCTGTAAAATTTAATGCGTTCCTTTAGCCGCCAGGGTCCTCTTTGCATATTGCCTCGCAGACATAGACACTGTTCTTTATTTTATGATCTGTCTTTGTTTACTAATTTCGAAAATTTTCGTTAATATTTATCTAAATAAATAATTTTTTTTCGCCAGAAGATGCACTGGGCCTCCTTATTTATTTATTTATTTACAATGCGCTAACTCCTTTTGAAGGAGTTGTGGCAGAGGGAGAATTACATAACAGTACAATAGCAAAAAAAAAAGAAACCAACAGTTACAACAGTGCCGACATTCTGACAAATATGTGACGGTCTTAACATGATAAAAAAAGCTTGCTACAACAAATTACGCTACAATATTAAATTCCTCAAAAGCATTCAGAGATACAAGAGATTCATTCAGTTCATTCCAATCTACCGCAGTACGCGGAAGGAAGGAATATTTAAACACGTCGTTCTTGCACTGAAACGGAAGTAAAGTTATTAAAGTAAAGAAGAAGGAAGTAAGAAGTAAAGTTAGTAAAGTTATGATCCTTTTGTATATTGAACAAAAGGCCCATGTGAGGTATTCAGCTTTTTTTTTCTGAAATGGATTCAAGACCTGCTTTTACAACCAGGTTAGAAACTGACGTTACGCTGTACTTATTAAAGATAAATCTTACGGCTTTGTTTTGTGCTCTTTCTAAGTTATAAGAATAGCAGTAAACGGATCCCAAATAACATTGACAAGACGCCACGGTGGCTCAGTGGTTATGGTGCTCGGCTGCTGACCCGAAAGACGCGGGTTCGATAGCGGCCGCGGCAGTCGAATTTCGATGGTGGCGAAATTCTAGGGGCTCGTGTACTGCGCGATGTCAGTGCACGTTAAAGAACCCCACGTGGTCGAAATCGCCGGAGCCCTTCACTACAGCGTTCCTCATAACCTGAGTCGCTTTGGGACATTAAACCGCCATAATCCAAAGAACTCAGTCATTTTAAACTTGCATTCCCGCTTTCCACGTGCGACCTACTTATTGTCCGGCGACTTCAATTTCCTTGATATAGACTGGAATAATTTCATTGCTAAATCCACCCTATCAAAAAACTTTGTCGACCTTGCTCTCACGTTCAACTTCACTCAGATGGTCACTGTGCCAACTCGTGGTTCTAACATTTTGGATTTGATTCTCGTCTCTAATTCCGAATTAAGTCTGTTCAAAGCATAAAGGGCGTAAGCGATCACAACATTCTCTTATTCGACCTCTCCATTACGTTACAACATCGCCAACCTGAAACCAAGTACATCAGGGACTACAACAAAGCCAATTTTAACAAGATAAATACAGAACTAGATGTCTTTCTTCAACATTTTAGTCCCCTCGCTAATTATAGAACAGTTGAACAAAATTGGTCCTTATTCAAACACAAAATACTGTCTCTCATCGACAGGTTCGTTCCCCTGGTGCGCATTCGAGGGGATGCCAGCAAGCCTTGGTTTTCTAATTCATTGCGAAAACTAGCCAGAAAAAAAAAGCGTACTTTTCGGGAAGCTAAGCAAGCGAATTCTCCCCAGAAGTGGTCTTCCTACTTTAAAGCGCTACGTGAATACACGGGCCAATTGAAGCGCTCCAAACGAAAGTTCTTCCACCAAGACCTTCTAACTATTCTACGCGACAAACCGCAAAAATTTTGGAGCATATTAACCCCGAAACGCTGCCCGCCACACATGTCATTGACCCATTCTGATGGCTCGCATGTACCAGTTGACCAGTGCGCTGAAGTCATGAATTCGTATTTCGCTTCTGTGTTCACTCATGAACCCACTTCCGACGTTCCCTTCCAACCGTGTTTTAACTACTCCGAAATGCAGCCGGTCACAATCACATCTGAAGGCATAGCGAAACTAATAGATAACCTTAAGATCTGTAGCAGTCCAGGCCCTGACAACATATCGCCTAAAATTCTAAAAGGTACCAAACTGGTTTCCAGTTTGATTTTACAGATAATTTTCAATCAGTCTATCGCCACAACATCAATTCCAAGTGACTGGCAAAATAGCACCGTAACCCCTGTACACAAATCTGGCAGCCGTTCTGACACTTCGAATTACCGCCCCATTTCTTTGACGTGCATCTCTTGCAAACTGCTAGAACATGTACTGTATTCAGCCATTGCATCACACCTTGACGCCAATTCTTTTTTCTTTCCGAATCAGCACGGTTTCCGTCGAGGCCTTTTTATGCGAAACACAGCTATTCGAATTCACAACAGACCTTCACCTTAATCTCGACTCCGGCTTTCAAACTGACGTAATTTATCTGGACTTTTCTAAAGCATTTGACTGCGTACCCCATCGTCGCCTCATGGCCAAACTTTCGAGCCTTCATCTTGACCCGCTGGTTTTATCGTGGATCCACTGTTTCCTCTCTAACCGTTCGCAACGCACTGTAATAGACAACCACCATTCTTCAGCTACAAACGTCATTTCGGGTGTTCCTCAGGGCTCTGTGCTCGGCCCTCTTCTTTTTTTGGTATTTATTAACGACCTTCCTTGCAACATATCATCGTCAATTCGCCTATTCGCAGACGACTGCATTCTGTATCGACGCATATCATCTAACAACGATCAAGTCCTCCTCCAAAATGACCTCAACGAAATAACCAACTGGTGCATCCGGTGGCTGATGACGTTAAACGTTTCAAAATGCAAGTACATGACAGTATCACGTAAACGCAATAGCTTAAATTACCAGTATTCTTTAAGGTCAATCCCCCTAACCCAAGTCGAGTCCTACCGGTATCTAGGAATAACAATCACTAGCAAACTTTCATGGTCCGAGCATATTTTAAACATAGTAGCTGAAAGTTCAAAATCGCTCAACAGACTGAGAAGGTACCTAGCCGTGTCCCCTCCATTCATCCGCAAACTCGCTTATGAAACATTCATTCGCACTAAACTAGAATATGCCTCACCCATTTGGAACCCGCATCAGTCATACCTAATTGAAGCATTAGAATCAGTACAAAGTCGTTCAGCCCGATTTATTACTTCATGTTACGATCGCAGAACCAGTGTTTCTGGCATAAAATCATCGCTTGACATACCGCCACTGTCTTTTCACCGTAAAATTTCCCAACTCTGCCTTTTCCACAAGTTATACTACAGTTTTCCTCAATTGCACTGCACATTTCTACTCCCTCCCAATAGAACATCTCGTCGTCTTTTTAACAGCCTGAGCCTACAGCGCTTACATGGTTCCACCAATGCCTTCCAAAAATCCTTCCTGCCATCCGCCATTGAACTGTGGAATGAGCTGCCTGATGCCGTTGTAACTGAGCGCGATGCAAATAAATTCAAAACCCTGCTTTTAACTCATCTTTTTCGTTAGCGCACTTACAGTGTAATGCCCGACAATTTTCAGTACCACCTCTGCACATGTTACATTTTTGAACCCTTGTCTGCTAATCAGTTTTCCCGTTTTCTTCCTGTATATATAGCGTGATGGCCACAGTGTACCTGTGATTGTTCCCTTTTTCATTTTTCAATGCTCTTTTAACAATTGTTTTGCCTTCTTCACCGTTATATTTCAAATGTTCCTATTGTTTGTGATTTCGTATTTTTGCTCCCCCCTTATGTAATGCCCCACCTAGGGGTCCTTAAGGGAAAATAAATGATGATGATGATGATGATGAATGATTGGAAGTACAAGAGATTTATATGCCAAAAGCTTTGTTTTACTGGAAGCCTATCGGAGAGTTGATTTTAGATTACCCATTGCATTGTTTGTAATAAATGTGACATGGCGGTCCCAGTGCCGATTGCTTGCGAAATATAAACAAAGATATTTGTGCTCGGTGACACGCTGAAGTACAGCCCCATTGATGGAGTAAGAAAATATAAGTGGTTGTTTTGTTTTAGTCACCGACATGGTGGCGTTTTTGTTTTGGAATTGACAGACATCTTCCATGTGCCACATTCATTCCAATAGCCTCTCTATTTCCCTGTTAAGGTGTAGCTGATCATCCTTTGAGTTAATAACACTTATAAAATACAGTCGTCCGCGTAGAGCCTGATTCTGCATTTGAGTCTATCAACAATATCATTTATAAACAGTAAGAATATCAAAGGGCCCAATACAGACCTGTGCGGAACAGCGGACGTAAATGGCAAAGTTTCCAAAAGAAATTCGTTAATGACCACATACTGCTGTCTAGATGATTGGTGGACTGTATCCATTTGCAATGAAGTTTATTTTTCAATATTACTCGTAGTTTTGCCATTAATTTAATGGGCGAGATTTTATCGAGCGCTTTGGGGCAATCGAGAAATATTGCATCAAACTGACATCCGTCAATAATAGCCGAGGTGAAATCATGAATGGTTTCTGCTGGTTGGATTATGGTGGAGAAGCCTTTTCTGAAGCCAGGTTGTGCAGGGGTCAGAATTGAGTAGGCGTCCAAAAAAGTTGAGATGTGCTTATGAATCATATGTTCTAGTAACTTACAGCGTGTGCTTGTTAGAACAATTGTGCGAGAACTTTGAATGAGCTGTTTGTCACCTTGCTTAAAAAGTGATTTTATTTGAGGTAACTTCCAGTCATGTGGTAAGAGGCCTGTGGAAAGAGACAAATGATAATTAATGTAAAAAAATTTGATGACTATTTAGCGCGCCTCTTTCAAATGCAATTGGAAGGTCATCTGGACCAGGCGTTTTCCACTCATCTGGGATCAGCATGGGGCTAAACACACCAGACTGTAATATGCAAGTCCTCAATACTAGGCAACAATTCGAATTGATGAAAGGAAGGCGCAGAGCCATTATCGTTAGTAAACACTGGTTTTAATTGCTCATTAAAAACATTTGCAGCTTTAGATTCGTCCGATATGCAGTTTCTATTTATAATAAAGGTATCTGTGGAGGCCATTTTAGGACTGATATATCTCCAGAACTTGCCAAGGGTTTCAGTCATCATGTTGCTTAAATGCGTGTTGTAGAAGCTATTCCTTTCCTCTTTCACTTTAGCTTTAAGTTTCCTGCTATAAAGGAAAAGTTTATCTCGAAATAAAACATCTTTGTGTTTGTTTAAGTGCTTTCTAAACCGACTGACTATTGTTTTTTAAATGAATAACCTCTCATGCAATCCAATGATTTATTCTATTCACCTTCCTAGACCTGAACAGAATGTAGGAATCAATACATGCGTCGACGGTGTTTTACATTTTAACCAAAGTGAATTGACATCACAAAAATTACTACTAGCGCTGTAGTAAAATTAACCATATGCTAACTTTAATTTGTCTAAAGTGGACACATCGTCGGAAGACGAGAAGTCTGGCGCACGGGTTGTTTTGACAGGATGTTCGGCATATATAGAGAAGAGCTGAATGAATATACACTTACGGTGGGAAATTCCCTCCACAATTTCGCAGTGCATTTTGCCGGTAATGTTACTTCGTACAAAAATGAGATCTAGGGTTCATTTGCTATTTCCTTTGATACGTGTATATTCTTTCACTAACTGAATCAGATCGAAGCAGAATGCTATATCAATAAGCTTCTCATTATTAGAGGTGTCGCTATCAATTAGCTAAAAAGCAGACCAGTTGGTATGGGCAGGCTAAAATCTCCACAGGTAATAAGCTTAGTATGGTCGTTTGTTTTAGACGTGACATAGTACTTTATTTTTTCTAATGTTCGAAGTCCAGAGACTCGTGGCCTGTGTGCTACGCCGTTAACAACGCAGTGATCATCGCAGTACACTCTACAGAAAAAGGCTTCAACGCCGGGCGCATCACACATTCTCTCTATTATCAGATCGTTTTTAAAACGCAGTGAAACCCCGCCTCCTCTGTTGGTACGATCCTTTCGATAAACATTAAAACTGGGTGGTGAAAATTCGCTGTTATAGATGCTGTAGTGAAGCTATGCTTCTGTAAGAGCAATTAGGTCAGGTTTATATACTGAGACGAGGTGTTCAACGTCAAAGCATTGGCCGACTATACTACGACAATTTACATTCAGTAGTCTTACAGGGCAATATTGTTGTGACTGTTACTGATTAACTTGATTTATAACGGGTACTTTTTCATTTTTATGCTCGTACCAAGTGTAAAACTAGTCATTAATCGAGACCTTATCGAAAACAACCTTAGGACGCTTTTTTCTATTGCTCTTTTTTTTTTTTTGGAAGTACTAAGCCACAGCTTCTTTCCAATCTCACGCACTCTCCTCCGTAACGTACTGTTTGGACCCTTTGAGATTCGAAGAATTCTTCAATATGAGCAATTTCTAACGGTAATCGATTAGCCGCATGATTACTGGGCGCATTTTGTTGACCTGTTTGTTACTTAGCCTGTGGCACCGCTTCATTCCAGAGACCGTCATCACGAGCTTATATTTAAAATGTCGAAATTATCCGGAGCCGTCCTCTACGACGTCCTTCATAGCCTGAGTTGCTTTGAGACGTTAAACCACATAAACCAAACTTCTTCAGTGTGAGGGACACTTCAGTACCCTTTCCAAAATAGCCGCCGCGGTGGCTGTGGTTATGGCGCTCGGCTGCTGACCCGAAAGACTCGGGTTCGATCCCGGCCACGGCGGTTGAATTTCGATGGAGGCGAAATTCTAGAGGCCCGTGGGCTGTGCGATGTCAGTGCACGTTAAAGAACCCCAGGTGGTCGAAATTTCTGCAGGCCTTCACTACGGCGTCCCTCATAGCCCGAGTCACGTTTGGACGTTAAACCCCCATAAACCATAAACCAAACCTTTCCAAAGCGACAGCCTGTACTGTCAGAGACGAGAAAAAGAATATTGGCGTAATCTGGTAGATCTTTTCTTATGGTGGTAATAACGAGGTTAGCACGTTTTAGGAAGGTACTGAAATTTCAAATCTGCAAAAAAAGTCAGGTTTGAGCAAATGGCAGTGCCACGCTGTGTGCTCTTGTGGCTAACATTGCAGACCTGGAGCAGCCTGGAGTAGACATACAGCTTTTCATATCTAAGCTCAAGCGTCATATAGGCAATTATTTTTGTTTTTATTAATTAAAGACAGCCTACCTTTTGCTCTTGCAATATTTTTCAGCTGGATTTATTGTGGAACCTTGCTTAATTGATCCGGTTTTAAATAGTTTTCGAAAATGAAATAACCAAGCCTCGCAGCAAAAGGTTGCTAGCTGCTGTGACTCGTGTCGCCTGTATAATTTGTTGACATTAGTTTTAAAACCACTTTAGTGCTGGCAACTGTATTTTTTGTAAAACTTACGCATCTGGGTTAATGTCATCCTCATTATTACCATTGCACACCATCTAGGCATTGTGGTAGCCGTATCGTTCATAGATACACTGTGCTGACTATAGTGGGTCTTTCACTTACTGTTTTACACAATTTTTATAAAATCGTCTTTTTGAGTTGGGAGAGCGCACTTTTAGGCATAGCATTGCCAGTGGTGTAGTACATCATAATCAGCTAGATATGCTAACTAGCAAGCAGGTCAACTAATATTGAAAAGTGAACTTTGTAACTATTATTGTTAGGCTCATTAATTGTTCAGAAGCTTGCAGTCCACCGTTATTCATATTCATTTTGGTTTTTAGGGAAATGACGCAGTAACTCTCTCACATATCTCGGTGGCCACCCGAGTCCCGCCGTAAGGGAAGGGATGAAGGAGGGAGTAAAAGAAGAAAGGAAGAAAGAGGTGCCGCAGTGGAGGTCTGCGGAATAATTTCGACCGCCAGAGGATCTTTAACGTGCGCTGATAACACGCAGCACACGGGCGCCTTTTGCACGTCGCCTCCATCGAAACGGGGCGGCCGCTGTCGGTTTCGAACCCGGGCCGTAATTAATTCCCTTATCAATTGTTACGATTTCGAAAAGGCGGTTACCCTCGACGCTGTAGCGCAACAAATTTTGGCTATTCCGGCTAGTTACGTGCACTGGAGAGGTCGTTCTGCCTGCAAGCTCCTAGAAACAGCATGTATTTTGTCGCGATCTAGCCAGAATTTGTTGGGCCACAGCACCAAGGGTAACCGCGTGTTCGAAATTCTAAAAAACTGATATGGATATTAATTACAGTATGCTACACGCTTCTCAATAAGCAAGAAACCTAACATAGTAGTTGAAAAGTTAACAAAAAAACATTAATAAACTATCCTCCTAGCTAGCATGCCTCTGCTGTATTCTGATGTGCTACACCGTTGACAATGATATGCCGCAGAAAGCGCGCTTCTAACTCAAAAAGCCTACCTTTAAAAATTGAGTTAAGTCCTAGGCGAAACACCCTGTATTACGTGTCTCCAATGTCAGGATTTGCAGATGCCTTCTACCATGAAAAAGCGAGACTATGATATGGGTAAATGTTTTGGTTTTATATTTTGATTTCGAATTTTGATGGAGGCGAAATGCTAGAGGCCCGTGTGCTGTGCGATGTCAGTGCACGTTAAAGAACCCCAGGTGGTCGAATACTCTTATGTAATGCCCCTATTCAGGGGTATTACATAAGAGGAGGGGCTACGGATATAGCATGAGGTTCAATCTAACATCGGCTGCGTTATTTCTTGGTAAAATATTCATTGACAGGTGATAGACGCGACTTGTGATAGGTGATAGACGTGACAGGTGATAGACGCGAAGGCCGTTCCAGTAAGATGCTGCTCGGAAAAAAAAACGATGCTGAGAATGTAATAGTACGAAGGCGTGGACGTACAACAAACGAATGACCAGTCCGCTGAGGTATGTGGATGCGGTGTGCGATGTAAAGAGCGTCATCTGCGACTTCAAACATCTTGTTGAACATGGGACACGGAAAATCCAAGTGAAGTCAGCGGCAGTGTAGTATTAGCCGCGACAACGGGTGCAGCGCTGCAAAGCTGGGGGCCGAACGCTGTTGGTGAACTAAAAAAAGAAACGCGTCAAAAGTGGTCTGTCCTGACGTATGTACATTTCATTCTAATAGGCGCTTCTGAACTACCACGATGATTTCAGCGCTTGTTCGTAGTCTTACCGCTGTTAAGACTATCATCCTGTAACAACTGACATTGTGTCCATGATACCCTGAAAAATACCGGGTGCCGAAGACACTCAAAATGCGGCATTGTTTAGGGTGTAGAGTCGTTTCTGACTGTTGACAGTGAGGTATATATTTTTGTTTCTGTCAAATGCACTTCATAATAGGCCCTTTTGAGGTGAGCTTTTGAACTTATGACCTCCTTCAGGAGCGGCAAAGAGGTCTTCGAACCCTTGGAATCGGGTACCGATTCGTTTCAAGACAGATTTATGGTTGTGTTGTAATAACCGCACAAGCGGATGTCGCTGTCCTTCTTCGCTACTGGTACCACCGGTGTCGTAAACGCACTTCTGTTCTCAGACGTTATGATGCGAAATCTCTGGAGATTTTACACTTCGGCTTTAACAGCCATGGTTGAATCCCGAAAAGTCCGCTTCTTGCATTCAGAAACTTCGGGTGCGCATCTTATTGTCGTTCTGCCATTGGTGGAGTGATACGTAGTAATACACGGAGTGATCGGCGAAAGCAAAGAGTCCACGCGTATTTTTATTCCCGTGGGAATATTTTGCTGCTGTGTTGTCTGCGACTGAAACTATGTGTTCACGGAAACCTAAAATAAAAGAAGCTAAAGCGAAGCTGCGACGCGACTGGCTGAAAGGCGCTCCATGCGTTAGTTAACTTCTCCGGCTCTCCGAGGACAGTTAAAAAAGGAAAGGTTAGAGTCACAACGTTTAATCTGATTTAATAGAGAAATCGGCAGAAGGAGGTGTTTTCTCTCAAAATATATGCTTTGCCAAGTGCGAGTTTCTGTGTTGGAACATTCGCGACCGAGTGACATAGCTGGCACTGCTGTCACGTCATGTTGCTGAAACTTTGCTCTCGGAGAGTGTTATTCACTATCATTTTTCTTTCGAGAATGAGTGTTCAGACTACCGTTATCGTGATTTGTTGAGAGTGTATGCTCGGACCTACAAGCAGGACCGATTGAAGCATGGCCAATGCGCTGACTTTCGGAATTTTTTTGGGAGGGTCTAAAAAACTTCGGAAAAATTCATTGAAGACCTACTTCCTCATGAAACAGGCATGCTAATTCTGCTCATACAAAACCATGTGTTCTAGAGCGGTAATGCACTTCCTCACGTGTCACCTTCTTTCGCCTACCACACATATTGCTGCAAGCATTGCCTCATGACTACATACAGTTAGCAACGTCTGTGTGAAACATTCTGTCCCATCCTGCAATGATTTCTGCTAGAAGCACGTTCTCTCTAACAAAAGGTTCACAGACAAGGTAGTAGCCTCACTGATTGACTTCTATGAAGGTCAGCAGTATGGTAGCATTTTTTTCTCGGTTCAAAATGTATGCACAACAAAACAAAATGAAAGACGGTCTTGCCTCATAAACACCGTTCGTTTCTTGTAAGGAAAAAAGATAACGGAAAAAATGAAGAGGTGAGAAACAACACAGATGTTGACTTCTTTTGTCATTGTCTACACCCAGTTCGTTTTTCTATTTTTCTTTGGTGCCACGATAGCCTACATTTATAGTCCTGCATGAAGCCAGCAATAAAATTTCAATAAGGAAGGGCGTCAGGCAGGGAGACACGTTCTCGCCAATGCTATTCACCCGAGGCCTGAATGGGGAACTGTTAGGGGTGAGAGTTAATGGAGAATAAATAGCTAAATAATCTGTGATTCACTGAGGACATTGCCTTGCTGAGTCACTCAGGAGATGAACTCCAAAGCATAATCAATGAGTTAGAGAGGCAGAGTGGAAACGTGAGTCTAAAAATTAACATGCAGAAAACCAATGTAATGTTCAAAAGTCTGGCAAGGGAACAGCAGTTCACAATTGGTAGCGAGGTGCTGAAAGTGGTTAGGGAATACGTCTTCTTAAGGTAAGCAGGGACCACTGATCGGGATTATGAGAAGGAAATAACTAGAAGAATAAGAATGGGATGAAGCGCGTTTGGCAGGTTTTCTCAGATCATGAATGGCAGTTTATCGATATCCCTTAAGAGAAAGGTATACAACAGCTGTATCGTACCGGTACTTACCTCTGGGGCAGCAACGTGGAGCCTAGCGAAAAAAAAGTTCAGTGTAAGTAAAGGACAACGCAGCGAGCCATGGAAAGAAAGAGGATACGTGTAACGTTAAAGGACCGACAGCGGGCAGAGTGGGTGAAGGAGCAAAAGCGGCTGTCACCAGTTGTGCTCCTAGACACCCTTAGAGCGTCTGGTGGTAGCGGTCTCGGTCACAAAAGAGATGCCCTCGACTCAGCGTGGCAAGCTCAGCCGGAGACCAGCTACCAAGTGACAAGGGAGTTGGTCATTTGGTGCCCAGCGTTCGCTGGCCGTAAGCCAGAGAATGGGTTGGAGCCAAAGGTTCACAAAACAAAGTTTATACAGCTAAGAGACGATACAGAGGATTTTATAATCACTCTTACGAGCACATACAAAGTGATTTACAACTACAATGCAACTCATGTAAAGTAACAACCGAGAGAGATTACGATACAACAAAATCTTTGCATCTAAAATGCTCTAACACAGAGAGAGACAAGTACACAAAACACAAATTGTTCATTGGGCACTGCGACAGTCTGACGACCTGAGGAGCACGACGGGGCCGATCCGCAGACTGGCACACGTTGCCTCGCTGGTCTGTGGATGGGCGAGTGGTGTTCTCCCAGGAGTCGAGCGGGCGCGCTTCCCTGAAGCTTAAACGGCGGCTTGGGCTAACAGACAGTTGTTGAAGCCCCTCATTTATAGGCGTGGTCCGCATCTGTTTGTTCTTCGCGCCTAGGCAGGCGCGCACGTACACGCAGTTCCAACTGCACAAGCTCCTCCTCCTCGCGCCGGGCGCGCGACCCATTGGTCGAGCGCGGAGACAGCCTTCGAGAATTTTCTTGGTTCTTCTTGCGTTGCGAAGACGCCGGCGCGAGAGCGAAGGGGAAAGGGTGTCACTTTAGTGCGGTCAAGGTCGCGCCCTCTCCGTAGACGATGAGTGAAACTACTCAGACATTCTAGAGAAATCGACGCCGCGCGTGGCCGTGTTTCCTATGGCGCCGCGTCGGCGAGCTGAATGTAAAGGGCAGCAGCACACGCAGTTACGCGCTGTCTAAAGGGTTTCTTTCCCGCTGTTTTTTTTCTTTTATTTTAACGCGCACGGGCGCGATTGCTTACGCGCAGCGTCTTGTTTTTGAATATGCGCCGAATTTTGTGACAGCGGTTTAATGACATCCTAGTCGAAATGAAGAGGAAGAAATGGGCTTCGGCAGGACATGTAATGCGAAGGCAAGATAACCGCTGGTCCTTAAGGGTAACAGAGTAGATTCCAAGTGAAGGGAAGCATAGCAGAGGGTGGCAGGAGGTTAGATGGGCGGATGAGAATAGGAAGTGTGCGGGCATACGATGGGAGCAGCTGGCAAAGAACAGAGTTAATTGAAGAGACACGGGAGAGGCCTTTTCCCTTTAGTGGGTGTAGTCAGGTTGATGATGATGATTGTGCCGAAGCTTTTAGCGCCGTGATCTTGACTTAGTTACACCAAATGCTAACAATGTAACCAACGACGAAAACGGGAAAACAAGAGGAAGTAAACAGGACCGCATTTCTTGCGTTCCCGCTTTTGTTGCTGGTTACATATTGTTTGATACACACCGAACCCTTTTGCTTCGAAGTAGGCCTGCAGTTTTTCCAAAGCTTCTTCTAAATAAAAGCGCTCCATGATTTTCCCAAAATGCGAGTCAGTGTCGATGACATGCTGTAATTTGTGCCAAGATTTTCTCGGAACATTTTTCTATGTGCAAAGCCCGACTTACCACATATACACTCTCAGGCCTCCCCTTAAGTAGCAATCATAAGCAAATAAAGTTTTTGCGCAAAAAATTACAGCTAATCACCAAGCGTATTTAAATTACAAGACTTTGTAGTTACGTGAGAGGAACGATGTGATTCTCATTCAAGTGTCCAAAAGCCGCCTGTACGTCTTCGAGCCTAAGACCAACTCGGCCTTGACTTTTGGCCTTCCATTCACTAATTGCAATCAGAGCACTCAAAAATAGAATTGCGAAACAGTTTATATGCCGCTTGCATCCAAATCTCACACTTTAATCGGTCGGAAAACCAGAAAGTTATCCGAAATTCACGCCATTTGCAGTAATCAGGTTAACTGCACCTGGTTTCTAAAAAACATATGATTGAGAACACAAATTTTCTTGTTATCGAAATTAACTTTTTTAAAACAACTGTCTTCGTCGCAGATAAATCCTCTTGTCCCCTCAAGGACACCTTGAGTTTCAAGGTAACGGTGCATGGCGCCATCACGGACCCTTAGCCCCCATACCGAAGCTGTCATCCGCACCGTGGCGATAGGTTTTAAGGGGAAGAGTAGAAACCATGAATGGCGGCGGTCGAGGCCATGGTCAAGCTCCGGCCGACGGGCTCCCCGTCTGTTTACCGGAGGGGGCTCCGGGACCTTCCTGTGACCAAGACGGTGAACCACCGGCGTCATTTTACGAACCGTCAGCATACCCATATCGCACGAGTATTTCTTTCAAAAAGCCTGATCGGTCCTTGAAAACCAACCGCGCTGCAGAGAGCTTCAAAAATACCCGACATGACTATGACCACTTTCATTATTTCCTAGTTATTCACTCTCTAGTAGACAGCTAACCAGTTCCTGTAATGTCTGTTTTTGTTATTGCTAGGACACTTGAAAAAATGATTGGAAAAAATCACAAAGCAAAAAAACTCTTCTTGTGAAGTGTTCTAGAAAGATGACCCTAACACCCTTATCAAGCAAGAGCAGTTTGCTCATCTCCTGGTGACCATCACCCCCACCGGAATCTAAACACTGTACAAGGTGTCATATCAGAAGCCAGTCGGATCCATGAAACAGTCTGATCTCCTGGAAGACGTCCGAGATCAAGGTGTCATTGCCCTTCGCAGCTTCACCATAAGGCGAAACCATGAAGAAGTAGTGACACCCCATATCGTCCTAACATTTGAGTGGTCCCGTCTACCAGATGCTTTCAAAGCAGTATTCCTCCACTGTAAAGTTAATCCCTATATACCCGAGAAGATCCTTCAACTGCCAAATGTATGTACACGGATCTGAAACATGCAGTGGACACTCACTTGTGTGATGTGCGGTGCCTACGAGCACCCAACTGATAACTGCTTGCAGCTCAAGCAGAATGTCCCAATTGTCACGGGTCACACACCGCGTGCTCAAGAACATGTCAGGCATTCCAGAACAAAAATAAAGTAATTCAGATCAAGGTAACAGAAATCGACACTCTCTGAAGCCCGGAAGAAGTTCGCTCTTCTCTCCGGAAGATTCTACACTAACGCAGCACGCCGGGGGGCCGGAGGCGGTCTCATCACGGTGGGCATTCAATAGAACACCGCTGATGCGCACCCATCTCAGCACCCCACCCCAAGCATCCTCGCGCTGCGCCAACATTTTCATGTCCCACGGGTGCACAGACTTTGTGAAAACGCATTTAAAAGAGAGGGAGTGCCTCTTTCTTGACAAATTCACATCTGCTTGCGCATCTCAACCGGAAGCAATGGAGGTGACGCCGGGATTCTCAACGTCGGAGGCGCTGGGGGAGTCCCCCAAAGAAAGGCAGAGTCTCTCAGACCTCCTTAAGGCCAAAAGACATCTGCCAGTCACGCCGTCTGATAAAGACAGCGACGTGTAAATAACTCCCACTAATCTTCGCTTCCTCACTAAAAGTATGGCTGTCGAGAGAATTAGCTACTGGATCTGGCGAGGGCTACTTAAGAATATAGAAGACATATATGAAACACTCTCGCAATATCAACCAAACATAAATTTCTTGCAGGAATAGCACTTAAATACAACACACACAAACTTTCTAAACAAAAAAGACATACCCCACTGGAATATATACAGCAAGAGTTTCTTGGAGTAAGCGAAAAATACAAGAATTGCACAGATTTCTACACAGATGGATCTAAGACAGCACTATATGTAGGGAGCGCGATAGTGCAAGGGAAATGGGAAAAAGTAGTCAGGCTGCCTCAGTGCGCTTCAATATTTACAGCAGAATGCTATGCCATTGCTCTAGCTGTAGAACAAATATTGAAGAAAAACATACAGAACAGTGTTATCTACAGTGACTCCCTCAGCGTAATTACAGCAATAAACCCCAGAAATGCAACTGAACCCTTAATAGGAAACATAATACATAATGTAATACGAGCTGATTCACAAGGACATACAATAAAGTTTTGCTGGGTTCCCAGTCACGTGGGCATCAGCGGAAATGAGAGGGCTGATGCAAGCGCCGCACTTGCCCTAAACGCAAAAATAAAACCAGTAAACATACCGCATAAGGACTGCATCAAGTCAGTCCAGAATAAATTGAGAGAAAAATGGCAGGCCTCTTGGGAAAACCTGTCCTGGGTGAATGGAAGACCTGTAGGCACCAGGAACGATTTATTGAAGTAATTTTATGTCGTCTCCGCATTGGACATACACACATTACACATAATTTCTTACTAACGAAACAAGACAAACCTCGTTGTGAAAGATGTGGAGACGAACTAACAATAAACCATATTTTATTCTCGTGTGCAAAACTCGAAAAACTAAGAAATAAGCACTTTACGAAG
Organism: Amblyomma americanum; assembly: GCF_052857255.1. NCBI lineage: Eukaryota > Metazoa > Arthropoda > Arachnida > Ixodida > Ixodidae > Amblyomma > Amblyomma americanum. The sequence goes on along the minus strand of NC_135507.1, from coordinate 4,269,577 downwards.
TTTTATAATGAATACATTCCTTTACACCCAGCGCTGCTTTTAGGCGAAAATGCCATTGTTAACATATCGTCCGTTTTTAGCTTTTTAAAAGAAGCAGATGTTCTTCAGAAACTGTAAACTTTGATCCACAGCTTTGCTTTAAAATGGGATGCATTTCAGCCATTTTCTCATTCCATGAGAAGAGGGCTGAGGTGGTTATTTGAATGGTTGGGAGCCTCAGGATCCTTGCCCAGCCAAGGATGGCTACTGAGGTTATCTGACCTTCTTGAAAGCGTTTATTTTTAGCCATTTATAAAATTTCTTCTTTCTCTTATTACTACCAGAACGAAATAGCAATGTAAGTCCTCTAAACAACCATGTATCCTCCCACCTACAGAAAAGTGTTCATATACCTTGAGCCTGGCGCATGATAGCCTTAGCTGCTTATGTGCCATTAAACCCAACACAACAACAACAAACTTTCTAAAATATGTAGCATACCTGAAGGACACCCAAGGCAGTGCCCACACATCAGGTGGTGTTGCTGTTGGGGTTCAGGATTCGATTCCATCTCAATGTCTTGAACTGGCTACTGATTTAGAGGCAGTACGAGCCCTCACCTTTGGCTGAGCGGTAACCGCATGTTCCCTATACATCCCACTAGATCATAGCCTGTCCAAATTGACGAAATTGAAAAACTTACTGACCAGCTCCCGGAGTCGTTCCAGCTGGTTTGCAATTTTAACGTACGCCACCCATTACAGGGACGTATCGGAACAGATTCTCGAGGAGCGCTAATCTAAAAATTCCTGTTGTCGTCTGGCTTATGCATATTCAATATGAAAGAACCAATATACTTTAATGTAGCACACAACTCACACACAGTGACAGACTTTGCTATTGGCTCTCCATTGCTCTCGGCAGCTATGTGGGATATTATAGATTACTCTATGGAAGTGACCACTTTCCCATTCCTTTAAAACACAGAAAATATCAACCCGAAAGTAATCAATCCTAGGAAGTTTAAGGAACAGATTGCTAATTGGAAGAAGTTCTGGGAACTCACAGCATTGCCTTATTCATCAATTACAAACATAGGTATAGATGAATCTCAATCCTTGATCACATGGCCCATTATAGATGCTGCACAGATGTACTTTTCACAGACATCAGGTAAAATACAAAAAAAACGAAGACCATGGTGGAATGCACAGTGCAAGGAAGCTCGTAAGGGCCAAAATAGTGCACCGTCACAATTGGCAAAATTTCGCCTTTATTCTATTGCCGCGAACATTTGCAGTGTTTCTTCATTCTTCAAATCTGCCGCCACACAACTTTATCACTTTGTTTGCGACGCAAGACGCGAATAGATTTATCTCGATTGATCGCAGCCTGGCATCGGTGATTCTAGGTTGTTCCGGAATGTTCTAGTAACTTTCCACGCTTTATTTCGAAAGTTCGCTATCAGCTTTAAACTGAGAACGGCCGACAGCGGCGGGAATTCTGTTCGACGACCGCCGAGCACGCATGTCGCATCGCCGCCGCCGAGTGATTCAGTCCATTTTGGGTGCAAGTCAGCCCAATAAACAGTTTTCTTTTAGAAGACCTCTTGTGAGTCTTCATCGCTGCTTCGACAGCCGTCACCACTACGTGACGCTATGGTTGACGACTTAAAGACTTTAAGCGAGCGCAAGCAAATGGCTGGCTTACTCGGCGTATATGCAAACGGAAAGTTGGCAGTCATTTCTCTCCTCTGTAAACTCTTACACAGATACGCATTAAGTTTACAGTAGACTAAAATAACTTAAAGGGCATAGTGCACATCCGATTCCTCTTATTAGCACTGCAGGTGATGCATTGGAGCACCAAGCAGATGCATTAGGCAAACACTTTGAATACACTTTTGGCTCAGCGCGTTAAACAGATTCATTCTTGCGATACAAGCTTGCTGAGGAACGGAATCCAGTCGCAAAAAAGGCCGCCTGTGGGTGGGGGGATACAATAGCCCATTTAGGTTACAAGAGTTGAAGGTTGCTTTAGGCTCATGTGGCAACTCAAAAGCAGCAGGCCCTGACAGGGTCACATATGGAATACTCAGGCATTCGCATGAAAAAACCCTTGAAACGGTCCTGTGCCTATGTAATAAGATATGGGCTGCTGGACGTCTTCAAAAGCCTGGAAAGAAACAATTATAATCCCGGTATTAAAAAAGGCAATGAAGCCACACCGGCAGCCAGCTGTCGGCCAGTTGCCTTAACGAGCTGTTTATGTACGCTCGTGAAGAGCAAAACCGCAAAACAGGACGAGAATGAGGCAGGCGACAACACAGGGCGGTACTGACAACTGAAAATTTTTTGAAGCACAGCGGAGCTTATAAGGATCAGTCGCGCGTGTAATCTGGAAAGCAATCATAAATCATAAAAAGAATATGAAGCATGTAGAAACAGTTCAATGGCAACCATGACGAAAACATTCAGTGCGGCGAAAGGAATGAAACCGAGCAAGAATGATACAACTAACCTGCGCAAAACCAAGCAAAAAACAATCTAGTGAAACGCTGACAAAAATGCTAACTCTTTCTGAAAAATAGACACAGAAGGCGTTCTGACACACTTATCTGGCTCCGATTCCAGGATGGCAACAGCCTCGACAATTTCCCTTTCCAACTGCCCCTTTCTTCTTCCTATGATCTCTGTACAATTAAGCTTAGGATAGCAGCCCTTACAACTGCGACAATGAACGGGCAGGGCAGGTCCTCCGGGCCTACTCAAGGAGCGCGCATGCTCTCGCAGACGAATGTTTAAACATCTGCCAGTTTGTCCAATATAAAATCGACCACAGCTGAGGGGAATCTTATAAACCACCCCCGTCGCGCATGAGACATACTTCATCGAATGCCTCATGCCGCAAACTACATGCGTTGAAGTCTGCTTCCTCACCAAATTAAAAAGTTTTGAGAGCTTGCAGGGCGCAGACATGACCACGTCAACGCCATATCTGCCTGAGATCTTCTTAAGATTGTGGGAAATGCTGTGAAGATATGGTAAGACAACACACTTATTTCGACTAGGTGGCTCATGGGAAAAGGTGTCTTCTTTTGCCGTCTGGCGAAGCTTTTTGAGCAGCGATTCGGCCACAGATCTTAAAAGGAAGCTTGGAAAACCCGCCTTTTCGAGTCGCTCAAGTTGAAGAAGAAAACTGAGCTGCACTTTGTGATGGCATGTTTTCAAAAGCGCAGACCTAAAACAAGAAGAAGCCAAGGCCCGTTTAACGAGCTTTGAATGGGATGAGTCGAACGGCAATAAAGCTTTCTTCAATCTCGGCTGAAAAGCCCAGCACACATGGTCATGTTGATTAAAATCTAATTTGAAGTCTAAAAACTGGATATATCCATCTTGCGGAAGCTCAAGGGTAAAATTTAGAGAATGTGAACATCCAGAGAATACACGCGCAACTGATCCTTATAAGCTCCGCTGTGTTTCAATACCGCCCTGTGTTGTCGCTTGCCTCAGTCCCGTCCTGTTTTGCGGTTTTGTTCTTCACGATGTCATACCAACTGGCCTGCACCAAAGTCCTACTAAGTTATGTACGCTCTTTTGAAAGATGATATATCGTCCCCCTGTGGATTTTCTTGTATTCAATGGTCTTCTTGACAAGCACCAAGCTGGAATTAGGGCTAATCGGTCCACCACTGACCAGCTCGTTGCCTTCGAATCTTTCGCGAGGGATGCTTTTGTGCATAAACAGTAGTGTTTACCTGTTTTCTTTGATCTAGAGAAAGAATACGACACCACATGGCACTTTGGTATCATCCTGCACTCTTTTCATTAGCTGCACTCTTTCATCGTCAAAATGAATTCACTAAATAGCGTTCTACCTACATCTATATCTTACTAATTATGTAGATGGTGTACAGCTAAGCTAGAAATAATGTAATTTGACCATCTGTGAGCGGCAAATTCAGCTAGGAGTAGCAAAGTGGGAAGGCGAAAATGGATTTAAACTCAACAAAAGAAATAGTCAATGTACTATACACAAAACGACATGGTGTTATAACTAAGCCTGACATCACACTTAATGGTCAGAGTATTGCTGTCCAAAATACAGAAATCTTGGCATCATAGTCGACGAAAAGCTTACATTCATCACACACAAGCAGTAAAGGCTTAAATGCATGAAGGCACTGAACCGTTTAAATATCCTGTAACACCAGTCGGGGTACCGATCGAGACTGCCCTCTGAGTGTTTTAAATTGCGTAGTTATGTCACGTATGTACTACGGCTCAGTAATGTACGAGTCAGCACGTAAAAGCACCTTAAAAATGCTCGACATATCACCTGGGCCTGTGGTTGGCTACTGATGCTTTTCGCACAAGCCAACTTGCCAGTTTGTACGTTGAGGCGGACCGATGGCAACTTGAACTATGGCGGAAGTACACAACTATAACGTACGCTATAAAGGTTTTGACTCATACTGACCATCCATGAAATGCGCTGTTGCGAAACCCGACCAGTACACCGCTGTTTTCAAACATACTTTGAAACCCCACATTTACCCATCAGATTCACCACACTTGCCCAAGACATGAACTTACCAGTCTCCAATATTCTGGTGGCTTAACGCAGAATTGTTCCCTAGGAAGTGCATCCACTTGACTTTGACACATCTTTTCGTGAGGTTGGCTAGCATGGTTCACCATCTTAAAAGCACTTCATATCCCTACAAGCAAAGTATTAGGGCACTGATGTCTCTAAGGCTTCCTCAATTGCATGTGCAATTCACACGTGTCAATTTTCCGAAACAAAAGAATGATTAGACACAGAAGCATGCTTACTTCAGAATGTCAGGGTTTTGTGCTGTTTGTTAGATTAATCCTGCAAATTATTAAGGCCATGTTTTCTGGGAAACCCTACAAAAGGCATGTAACGAATTTCCTCCTGAAATGTGTTATATCTGCACTGACATTGAACCTTAAAATTACAGTATGCTGGGTACCAGATCACTGTGGCATAGATGGAAATGAGGAATCTGATAGGCTTTCTGCGTCGGCTGCCGAACTAGTCGTATCGATGTAAACCAACTTCTATACCAGGACCTCAAGCCCCATAATTACTGCACTCCGCAAAGAGTGAAAGAAGGATTGGACAGAGATAAAGCTGCACACAGTAAAACAGAGGATTGGAAGATATGCCGCAGAAAAACAAAATAGATACAAAGAAGTTGCTCTCTACAGAGTGAGGATAGGACATACATACAACACGCACTCATATCCTTTAAAGGATACACCGGCACCACAATGCAGGAGTTGTAGAGCCCACGTCAAAGTTGTTCACATATTAATCAAGTACCCGAGATTGGAGACAGTGAGACGACAGCACCTCCCAGAATTATACACAATCAAAATATCAATGCCCCCTTCTTTATTTTTAGGTGGTGACCGCATGCTTTAAGTTTATAGGGTTTTTAAATTTTAACTAATGTAGGCTTTTCGCAAGTAATGATTCTTAAGACACTTTTTAGGCGTTATACACTACTTTAGACCTATTCACTTGATTTGTACCCCCTCTCGACACGCTATAATCATGCACGTACTCACTACTCTTGGGCTCTGTACATCCGCTGATAATTTTAACATGTGCCTTTTTTAGGCTGAGTTGACCGAAAACCTGGTGTTTGGCGCACTTTGGTCTTAGATGTCCTTGCGCGAAAAAAACCCAGCATCATCAAATCCTTTTGTCGAAACGTTGGCTAAGCACCTCGAGGCTCCCCCTCACTTGTTCGGTTTGTGTTGTCGAGAAAAACCTTCTGCATACTTTCCCTCTACCGTGGACTCCTGTGGCATGGTTGAGAAACACCAAGTCGAAGGGTGTCGTTAGTAGCTAACTAACCAAATCATAGACGGCATCCTGTCTGCTAACCTCTGCCAAGTCGCCTCAAAAGATGCGTAAATCTTTGTTGGGAGCTTCATATTAGTACTTTTAAAGAACTTATTTTCGGCAACGAGAAAACTAGTAAGTAGGACTTCGGCCGCTCAGAAGCCGGTCGTATTGATCAAACTGCATGAAATGCCGCCGCGGTGGCTCAGTGGCTATGGCGCTCGGCTGCTGACCCGAAAGACGCGGGTTCGATCCCGGCCGCGGCGGTCGAATTTCGATCGAGGCTAAATTCTAGAGGCCCGTGTGCTGTGCGTTGTCAGTGCACGTTGAAGAACCCAAGGCGGTCGAAATTTCCGGAGCCCTTCACTACGGCGTCCTTCATAGCCTGAGTCACTTTGGGACGTTAAATCCCCACAAACCAAACCAAACCAAACCGCATGAAAGCTTCGTTGGATTTAGTTCAAATCGTGCCGCTCCGAAGTATGGCTTTAGCACGGGGCTACTCAACAGCACTTCACTCAACTAGGCCATGCTTGTGCTGAAGCAAACACGCTTAATCTGCCGCGAACTTATTCCTTACTGAGCTCATTTGAGACAGATAGAGAGAAATAGTTTTCCTCCTTTTTTTTTGAGGAGGGAGGGGGGGGGATCTACCAATTTTTTTTACTATTTGCTCTTTTTGACTGAAACAGCTACGTCACAGTGAGGTAGTAAGTTTTGTTTATAGGTGCGCAACGAAGTGAAACACTTTTATTTAGAGCATTCAGGAGCCTCAAGAGCACTTCAGTGATCCACAGCAGGAAGGGTAAGGACCGGTACCGTTGCGTTGCATTGAGCAATGTATGTCATTATCTAGCGGACATCTGTTGAAGAAAAGAGAGAAACATTATTAGTTTAAAGCTAAAGAAAACATCGTTGGCCTCCAGTATAAAAAGAAACGCAATTTTAGGTCTTCTTGTCTATAATAAAAGCTACGACACGATGATTCTTCAAACGGACACCGAGGACTATTTATCTAATTTTGGTTCGTTGTAAACATTGATTCTATGACTTTTTATGGCTTTGAAGATGCTTATTCTGCAATAAAAGACGCATTTATTGGTTATAAAATTGAATTGAGAGGTGCAGATTTCTTTCCCCGTCAGTCGATTGAAATTCGAGATGTCGAAACTAATGTGGACTCCGGGATCACCACTAAAGTGCAAGTCTCCGTGCTGCCTAGCTCCAGAGGCCTGCGCACAAAAAAAATCTTGATGTCATCGCAGTTTTTGTTGTTCCATGTGTTCCATGTGGCTAATGCCGGTCAACACTGATAAGTGTAAATTAATGACTTTCAGCCGTAAACTTTCAAACTCTTCTTTCACCTACTCGCTCAGCAGTAATCATGTGACAACAGCGTCCTCATATAAATATCTCGGCATTCACCTAAATCGAAACCTTTCCTGGTCGACACACATTAATAAAATTACAGCTAAGGCTTCACGAACCCTTGGATACTTAAAGCGTAATCTTCATGGTGCACCATCTGACACTCGAAAACTAGCCTACCAGACGTTTGTCCGCCCACAACTAGAATTTGCATCACCCATCTGGCCACCTCACCAAGCGTATCTAACACGTAATCTCGAATCTATACAGAACCGTGCTGCACGCTTCATCGCTCGTGATTATAACCGGCATTCCAGCGTCACTAAGATCAAGTTATCGCTATCACTTGAGTCTTTAGAATCACGTCGTACCGTAGCCCTTCTTTGCTTATTTCATAAAATGATTTTCAGTCTTCACAGTCACACATTACCTTTGTCACGGCCATGTCGCACATCTCATCGCCTCCATAATCATAGCAGCTTTACGCGTATTTTTGGTCATACAAAAGCATTCAACATGTCTGCTCTCCCACGTGCCATAAACTATTGAAACAGCCTTCCTGACGATGCTACTAATACCAGAAATCCTGCTACATTTCGTGATAAAATAACCGCAATCTTCGCCTAGTTGTCTCAGTTCTGTGTATTCTTGCGAAAAATGTTTTATTGCTGCTTAGTGTGAACTAACTTGTGCACTTTTTAGCCTCTCTGTCAAATCGTGTTCCATTTCCATGTTGCCACATTTTGAAACACGTAATTATTGTGTGTTGTATTACTTTATTTGTATTCTTCTGAGTGCCTCTTGCTAACTATTGTATAAAGTTTTTCTTCTGTCCTTATTTTCTGTCCTTATTTTGTGTTTTTTTTTTGCGCTGTTCTCTAACTTCTATGTACTGCCCCACTCACACAATGCTCCAATGTAAAGGAGCCTGTGAGTAACTTGAATAATAATAATAATAATAAACGAGCGGTGGCAACGACACCTCAGTTTCAGACTTGGCCGTCTTTTCTACATTAGAAAATATCCTTTTTGAGTTGTTTCTTATTACAACTAGGTAATTAATCTATGAGACCAGCTTAAATTTAGCCTCCTTAGTCTTCCTTCAATACTTGGCAAACTTTTCAGAATAACAATCCCAGTTTAGACGACTGGACGAATTAAGCTTTTCAGTTTCTAATTAAGTGCTACATTAGTGTGAGCCAGAATAAACGCTTTACCTGAGCTTGGACATTAGCGACATCCTATATTTTGCATATGGCGTAATAATCCTCCCGAAGGTAAACTTAAACCTGCTCACACGAGAAGATTAACCAGTAATTTACCACGCAAAAACTTCCTATCGCTGCCAGTCTGCAAAATTCTGACTTCTCGTAATACAAAAAAAAAAAATTTGCACGCTAGGCTGGTCGGAAATTACAAAAAAAAGTTATACCCTCTTTATTCTGTGTAGCTTATTCCTATGCCCCCCCCCCCCCACCCCCCAGGCCAGAGTTCATAATACCACATGTGTAAGTTATGATATTCCATTGCCTTGTTCGATCAAAATATACCGGATGTTCCAGTGAACACTTTCAGAAATAGACTTTTTTTGGGATAAAAATATGGGTTTTGCGGCATGGTATTACCAGTGTTGGCGGGCACAAGAAAACCGGTGACTCGTCATAAGTAGTTTTCAAAAATTATATAAAGCGCACTTAGGACAACAGACAAGGGAGACCAAACAACACAAGCGCTTTGAAAATGAAAAACCAACTAGCTCAGATGTCAATTCTGCTTCACGTCATAAGTAGTAAGCTGGGTATGTAATGTTTATAATCAGCTTCTTTGCTAGTAGAGGTAGGCACCTAGTTGCATGAGGACACTTGCAGCCGGTCGTTAGTAATAGACGTATCAGTTTTTAGAATTTCAAAAACGCGAATACCCTTGGTGCTGCGGCTCGACAAAGTATGGGTTTTTTGACTTGTTACGTGCACTGGAGGGGTTGCTTTTCCTGCATGATTTCGAAAACGCATGTATTTTCGCACGATAGAGCCAGACTTTTTGGAGCCACAGCGATGAGGGGAGTCGCGTTTTCGGAATTGTAAAAACTAATTCGGCTATTGATAACGACAGGTTACAAATCTGTATTCGAAAAGTGTGCCATGATGCATAAGTTGAGAAAAGGGGAAGGAATGCGGGCGACAGAAGGAGTGAAGACCCGTTGCGCATAGGTAGTCGCAGAGGTCCACTTTACATAGTCACGTTCGCGGTTCGACCGCAGGCCCACCTCCCAGAGGAGCCGTTTTCTAATAGCAGCCGTCGCTGGGCACTTCCACAAGTGCCGCACATCACAAATGTCCAGAGCAGCGCCACAGTGAGGACACCTGTCAGTTGCTGGCATGTCTTTTGCACGCCACCGATGACGGACAGATGGTGTAAGAGCCGCCTCTGCCCGAATCTGGCGCACGGATACCTCCTCCTGCGGAGTAAGACTACAGGGGAGGGGGGTGCAAACACGGAGGAATTAGAGCGCGTGTTCGCTGGTGCAGAACTTCGGAATCGGAAATATGGGACTGGAACGGATCTGAGGAAAGAGGGGACGGTGGCGGCTCGTCTGATGTGTGAAGATGAGTCATAGCATCCGCTTGAATTTTATGTCGATTTTGAGCATTGCCGCGAATCCAGTGTATGCGCACAGGACATGGATACTTCGCGCAGAGCACACGAATTGATTGTGAAATCTGCAATGTGCGTCGAACAGACTTAAGTCGTTTAAGGGCGGATTGGGAGTTGGTGTAAATATGAACTGTATTGAATGTTGGAACGAGCGGAAGGGAAGCAATGGCATTATAAATGGCTTGAAGTTCCAATGCCAGGGGTGTGCACGTATCCGCGGTATACGTCGCGCGAGAGTTGAGATACGGATGAGATGGACTATACACAGCAGTAACTCCCCTCTCTGCAGTATGTGATGCACCCGTTTACAATATGCACCCTTCAGGCAGGTACGCGGCTGATACTGACGGGGAAACAGTGGGGCGATTGTCTGTGAGCTGAAAATATGACCACAGAGCAAGTGTCTTTAACCGATGAAGTTGGAGAGACTGTTTTCGAGCTCTGTTTTCCACCCGTTGGTTGATGAGTTCACTGAGAGTATTAAGTTGGGCGAACTCCTGTAGCACAGGTATGGGTGTTAAACGAGGCAGATATGTTATGGCGCGCATAGCCTCACGATTGATAGCTTCAAGGGAGTCCCACTGTCTCCAGGTGAGACGTTGAAATTGTTCCTGATATACTATCCGTGGCTGAATGATAGAGCGTACAAGCTGGCGGGCCGTATGAACACGTGCGCCACCAGAGCGCATAGCTATGGGACGAATCAGACCTAGGGTAGTGTGAGCCAATTCACGGGTGGCTGTCAGCCACGGGGTGCCAGTCCCAGATGAATGGAGGAGAAGGCCAAGAATACAAACAGTTTCTACCTGAGGAATCGGAGAATTATGTATCGTAAAATTTAAAGGGGGAGCTTTCCGTAAACCGGCTTTATTTCCAGTGCAAATGAAACATGATTTAGTAGGAGAGAGTGTTAGACCCAGAGGTAGGAGGCGAGATGTCACTACATCCAGCGCGTGCTGAAAGACCAACTGATGGATAGACGCATTCCAAATCTCCAATTGCGGCTAGGCGCCTAACTCTAGTAGTTAAATGTTACTTATTAAATATTACATGACCAACTTACTACTTAAGACGGCTCACTGGTTTTCGTGGCTCACGGTCGGCGCTTCCGAATGTAACCTGATGAGGCAGCTGGTGAAGGAGGGGGGGGGGGGGGGGGGTACGACGGCCACTGCCTTCACGAAGTTAGCGTGAAAATCAGGAGTGCAGCGGCGGCTCCGTAGAGCCATGCAGAGGTAGAATTTCCAGCTGCGTGGCATCGGGTTACATCACACCACTGTGCTCGGCGACTGCTTCCATGAAGTGAGCGGGCGGGCTTACGCCTCCTCACACGTAAGCTGTCTTACCTGTCTGCGTACACCTTTGTTCCGTTCTTTCGCGTGAAAAAAATGTCGTTTTATATTTCTCCCACTTTTCTTATCTCTTGCATCCTTTGAAATTACAGTGGTATTGAGGGCCCCCGAAGTGTGGCGGAGTTTTTGTGCCCTTCCATTTTCAGGGGTTGTACCCTTCCCTGCAGCTGATTGAAAATAGGTGCGCTCTTGTTTCACTTTCATCGATACAGCATTTTCGCTTTGCCCAGTGATGCGTACGCTTGCGATAGATGAGTTTTGTACATTTTTTTTCTTTGGAGCTCTCTACGCCTCTCTTGTGGATTGAATTTTTGCATGCGGTGCCTTTCGGTGAATTCGGTCTATGATTAGCCGCTTTTTGGGTTCTCAGCCATTGAAAGATGAAAATCATGGGGTGTTCGGCCAGTGTCGCGTGCTGTCATCATCTCTATACGTTTCGCTCACCTTTTCGTAATGACTGTTTGGTTAACACAGATGTACTGGACACACGGGCCCCTTGAGTTAACCATCATTCCGTTACTGACGACTTGCCCATCTGGCAGCCTGCAGTAATCTCTTGAGCGTTAAAAAAGTTTAACAGGAGTTCAACATAAACGCTAACATGCGCACTGTGTGCCAAAAATGATCCTGAGTTCTGAGTGATAGGCATTCAAGAACTCGTCTCACCTTGTCAGAGATTTTAAAGGCGGCTTTTCTTAAGCTTTCTACTTGTTAATTGCTGATGGTTCCAACCCGAAAGAGTGTTTAATAATTAAGGTTCTCGCTCGCTGTACCCTATGATTGAAGACCTGGTTTTTCTTCTCTGGGTATTTTCTCAGTAAACACGTAAGAAAGCCACTATTACGTCGATTACTATTCTGTATGCTGCGTGTATTTTCTAAGGATCTGGCCTCGCCTTACAAAATGCCTGTCTTTTTGGGAAAATTTTATGTGGGGTTTAAAAATAAATCTCTAAGCTTTGCCAACAAACGCTGCGCAGCATAATATCGATATTTATTACGGTAGCCGGAATACTGCACTGTATTGGTTACGCTAAGGAATCAGTCTCTACTTCTTCACAATGATAGACGGTATTGCGCATATTAGTTTGTGTTGCTAGTGTTAGCGGAGAGTAAGCTTATGTAAGCGAGAAGACTGTGCTATTGTAAACTCACGGTGGTTGAAAAAAAATTGCACGGCATAAGCACGAAGAAGTTGATGGAAAGTACGCTCGCAAAGAGTAAGCTTTAGGTGACAGGTGGCAGATATAACGTGATGATACTGAGAATTTCAGGAGCATGCTAAGCCTCAGTTAGCTAAGTAGCTTCATCGAGAGAATGCGAGGGTATTTTGCACACCATTACAATACCTGCAGATGTGAACTAGCATTTACGGCACGGCCGAAGTGTTTACTTCAGCTGCTGCCTCGCCGGGAGTATGGCTTCCCCCGCATAGTTGTAACTGGCGCAATGAGATGCGGTGCCAACAGCATATCAGCACTTAACGCAGCAAAAACGGAGCAACTAGACGATGCTGATGCAGTTCTTGAACTGCAAATGAGAAGATTCGTCTGAGAAATTAGGTTCTATCAGTCATTATATGTAAGTAAATTACAAAACAATGAATGCTACACCCTTCTGCCTCCATGCGGTGTCCGGAATATTCGTCGAAGGTCACTGATTTCCACGAAAGGGAAGGCCTACATGACAGCGCACTTCAGATATCTAATTTACTTCGCTTTATTTCCGGGCTTTTAAATATTTTCGACTTGTTTAATTATTGGTCTATGGTGCATTTTCAAATATTCAATGCATAATTTTTAAGTATTGGCATTCCTTCCGCCTAGACCACATTCTTAGCAAAACGCCAGCTTAATAGGAGCTTGAACTTCTCGTTTTCTCATGGCAGCCAAACAGCCGCAGCGACAGGTTCGCCTTGTACTAAGGAGCACTCTAACAGGAACGAACTGACCAGATTAAAGTCGCTGCCCTCTAAACAGGAGTTCTGTTGAGGACGGGAATTGGAATGCGAGTCGCCGTTGCTTCGTACACTACGCGATACCATCTGCCGTGCAGATACGATACGGCAACTTAAGCACGACTTTCCTGCGCATTTATCAAGCGTGCTTATATGAGCTTTAGATATAGCAATGGCTACATTTGTGTTAATGCGCCGCAAAGCAAATTTTAAGGTGTCTTTAGTCGTCTTGCCATTCGAGAGCTCTTAAGGAATACTTTGCATGGCTATTAAAAACAGTGGTTTTTATATATCAGTAGCTTAAAATGGTTCGTCTGAACATTATTTTATTCAGAGGGCCGCCACCTTGTTCGCTAAGCAAAGAAATAGCGAGAGAGACCGGCAAACATATCGCAGAGGGAGGAAGAGTCTTCCCTCTGGAGTGTCAACCGCTCTCTCTGACTTCAGTGACCCCGTCTCCCGGCGGAGCTTTCTTTTTTTTTAACTTCGCTGCTACCTTCTTGTTGAACTGATGTGCGTACGTGCAAGTGGCAGTGAGAAGGCTGTTGCACTCGCCCAAAATTATTAAGAGCACATGTTACGACTCTTCTGTTTAAAGGATACAAATGTATAAATACATAGAACAAAATGAACCACCGCATTAGTGACTTTCTATCCTGCTTATCTAGATTAAAGCAAAACGGAGTCCCCAGATTTCAGCTCACGTAACTGGAATGATCCTGTTCTGAATTCAGGCGGGATTAAGAGGAAATGTAGCAGGCTTGCTGCCCAGCTGAAAAACGCTATGTACCAAGGGTTGCACAGCTATTCACAGCGTCACACGATAACAGAGTTTTAGCAATATACGCGAGGTAAAAAACTCCGTAACTTTCCAACTCATTTCAACATTTTGTAGAATACTGACTGCAGAGATTGAAATTGTATTCGTTCTATTGCTTATTGCAGGCATCTATTAACTGGAAGCAAAGTACTGACATTTTTGATAATCGATCTGAACAAAATACTTTTTTGACATACTTCTCCTGAAGTCACGAACTACTTTACCACACGCACGCTAATCACACTTTACTACGCCTCCATTTAGAGTAATCTAAATGATTGCATTACTTCCTATGGATTTGGTTACCAAATTTATTTATTTCAAATTATAAGCATGCGAAATCGAGCTATGCGTTTTATTGAATGTGGAACGTATTACGCTTATGTTCTCCCTTTTTTAAAAGTACTTCATATTCTTGTGAACTAATAAAATATATCCCGGTAATCATTCCAGTTCACCTAGTATTTAGTAGTAACTTCCTTTATATAATTGGGAACACTAGCTTTCAACAATCAAACGAACTTTCCGATACCTAAAGTAAGCACTAAATATGGTCAGCAGATGGTTGGATCCTGTGCAGTTAGCGCCTGGAACAACGTACCTTGCAGTGTTCAGTCTACGCTACCCCTTTCGTCATTTAAGCGGTCGTTACGTGTTTTCATCTTGTAAGAATTTTTTACTGCATGAATTATTCAACTTTGTTCCCATTGGAGAACACAATAAACACAATAAACACACTACATAAAGAACTATTTACATATATACAACGCTACCGGCCTGGGGCCCATTGGAGAACAATTTTAGTAATCTTTCCTTGGGATTACATATGTTATGCTGTCGCCTTAATCTATTGTTAATGCCATCAACAAGAGGACGACTTATGATAAACGCCATTGTTTCTATATTTTTATGTTTTCCAATGCAGTACAGTTTATTTCCTGTGTTTTTTTTATTTTAAAATGCTTTAGTTCATTTTATTGCACATAACATCTCAAAGAGGACCCACTGCGGTATGTCACTTCCGGGCCTCTTCCTGTAATACATTCGTCAAAGTCTTGTACGTTTTTCGCGTGTTAATATTCGAAATTGAACTTAGTTGCCTGTTCATCAAGGTTTTTCATGTTAAAGGAAAAGTTGTTACTTCATATAAGATCGACGATATCAAAATAAGAACTATATTTCATTCGGTCTTTAGTTGTGCAAAGGTATTTCCAAAGAAGGCCAAGGAAGAGGAATTTGCGGGTTATGGTGCCGCTTCTTGAATAGTGCTTGTTATAGTTTATCTGAAATATGAAGTTCTTGAATGTGCAAACGAAACAGGATAATCAATATTATTTCTGAAACACGCAAAAAAAAGGTTGTGCAGTTTTTAGCACAGCGTTGTCTCCATGACGCTTTGAACTCGAGAGCAGACAGTGGTGCAATACAGAACTATGAAAGTAAATTATCCCTGTCGTTTTTGCCAGCTAGCGTATTGCTTCACTGCCACGTGAACCAAAGAAAATATTTTTTTTTTTGCATTTTGCATTTGCATTTATTTCAGTCATGTACAATGGCTGAGGAGAAAGGAAAAAAAGCCGCGCACGCGGCTTGACAAAGCTCCCATCTCCCATAGCGGCTTGGCACGGCGATGACAAGCAGCAGTAAAACAATAACAAAAGAATGCATGAAATAACAAATATGTACAATATCTTCATAACAGATCACCAGAATAGTCTCGGTATTGTTACACACACGCAAATGATAGTTTAATCACAGCACATGGATACTTATTTTATTTTACAGCTGGATATGATTCATTGTTTTGTAAGAACATATTTCTGACAGCGTTATATGAAACGGAAAGAATGGATTGATTAGTGAAAGCATTTCTATTAAGGAAAGATGGCAACACATACCTGAGTGTTTGAAAACCGTAATTTGTGCGTGGACAAGGTACATACCAATATTCGTAGTGTCTTGTGTTGTGAACAGCAGTATTTTCCCGTAGATTCGCAAGGTCAGGAAAAAATGTGGTGTCATTATGTACCTGAGATTTGTACTGCTGAATTACACGGTACTGATGAATGACCCTTGCATCCATAATGCGGTATTTTGCAAATAGAGCACTCGTATGTGCTAAGTATGTGGCACCCGCAATTGCTCTGACTGCATTTTTTTGTAATGTCAAAACCTTTTGAATATTAGTTTGCGTCGTTGTACCCCAAACCAAATGACAATATTTAACATGAGAGTCAAAGAGGGCATGGTAAATAACAAGTTTTGTCCTAGTAGGTATCATGCACTTTAACCTTCTGAGTATGCCGACAACGCGAGCTAGCTTACTCTCTATTTGCTCGATGTCGTAGTCCCATAACATAAATTCATTGAAGTGAACGCCAAGTGTTTTTACAACATTAGTTATTTCTATTATATTACCACCCAATACTAAATCTGTATGTACAGCCCATTTGACATTTTTAGCTCTAAAAAATATCGCCTTCGTTTTCCGTGTGTTTATTAGTAGGGAATTTTTTTCAGACCATGAGTTAAGTTTTCCCAACACGCTATTAGCCTTTTCTACTATATCATACTATAATAGGTAAATATATGAACCTTTCATCACACGCACAACTTTAATTCGCTGAAGTACATAACTTCAGACCATCTTGATGACTAGGGCGTCCTGGTGCTCCATGGCCGGGATCTTATGACCGCTTACTCTCTCGCTCGCATCTTGTCGCACTCTCATCTGAATGCACACGCATGCCACTTTCAGAGCGCAGCTCTTAAACACCCGTTCCCGCTTTGCGCGGCGTCGACGTCATCCTTCGACGTAACCGAACGAACGAGGAGCGCAACGAAGGATGATAGACGGGGTTAGCGTTAAGACGCCAGAGTTGCGTACGCCGCCGTCCCTTCGCCCGAGAACGCTGGGTGCTTGCGGCGCGAACTCCGAAGAAAAAAAAAAGGAACATATTGTTCTAGAACACGCTGGAAGGCGCGCGCTCCCGCAAGCGTGTCCCATCTCACGGCCCTGGTTCTGCCCTCCCCGCGACCTTAGTTAAGCGGGGCGCGAGGACAGGCAGTTCGAGATGGCTAGAGCCCACTCAAGAAGCCATGGGCAGGGAGACGCTGCTTGACGCGAGCTGCGGCGCCTACTACTCCCGTTCTCAGCGCAGCCTCCCACATGCTGAAATTTCGTGCTCGCTGTGCGCGCTGCCCAAGCCCACAACCGCTTCCGTTCGGCACTGCTTGCGAGTTGCATATGCGGTCGCCTATGGTTCAAGTACGGCAGCATCTGCACTCGGGAACAACATTACGAGAAGCGTAATCTTCGGCAAATTTTTTAATACCAGTGACAGCCGCACATTTACAGTGGTCGCTGAAATCATGGACTTGAAATTTTTAGTTCCTAGAATTACGCCGAGATTTATCGCAGCGATGCCTTTGGAGCGTACGTGTGCACTAAATGACATTAAATAGTGAAGGTATTAGGTTAGTTAATACCTTTATCTCCTAAGATGATGCCGCACATCTGCAGTTATTAGAGTGCGTTGTGAAAGTCGCAATGACCGGACATAATCACATAGAAGGTCATAGAAGGTTGTGGCCAAGTACTACACCAGGGTGGCCAAATCCTGCTCTGGTGAGAGATTGCGTTGTCGGTTCTGGTCACCGAGATAAGGCCGCACTACAGGCCTGGTTATGCAATTCCATCGACACGCGGATTTTTTTTTTTAAAGCCCGGTGGAGAATTGCGCGGCACCAGGATTTGAACCCCAGTCCTCTTGCACGCGAGGCGGATGTTCTACTTCTACGCCATCGCTTTAAGGGTAACGGAGTGGGTTCCAAGAGAAAGTAAGCGTAGCAGGGGGCGGCAGAAGGTTAGGTGGGCGGATGAGATTAAGAAGTTTGCAGGCAAAGGGTGGATGCAGCTGGCAAAGGATAGGGTTAATTGGAGAGACATGGGAGAGGCCTTTGCCCTGCAGTGGGTGTAGTAAGGCTGATGATGATGATGATGATGATGATGAATCACATAAAACTCTGATTTGCATATTGTAGTAAAAGTATACTGGCGTATGTCTTACCTTACTCGCGTTTCAGACTGAAATGTGTGCGTTCTAACTCCTAGCTGTTTCATGAGATGAAGCAAAGTGTCAAGGACATGCGCGTCGTTTCCGAAGAAGAGCGTAGCAGTGCGCAGGTATCGCCCTCAACCGGCGTCATCAGGTTTTCACGACGGTATACACAGACTAGTGGACTAGTGCATGGTGTCAGAGGCCATTGACCGCCTTAATTAAGGAACTATCAAAAGGCGACACTCTGCTGGCAAAAATTTGTGGCATCTTTCAATTCCCTTTATTATTAAGTCACAGCCCTCTCGAAATAATCAAGGTTCGAATCTTCAAGGTTCGTTGCAGTTCGCAACTAAAATCTGCAGGCCCCTTGTGCTTTCTTGCATCCACATTTTGCACTGTCAGAACGGCCACTTGAGCACTTTTATATATTTCAACATTCCTTAAGCGTTCGCTTCTATTGTTTATGTATATTGACTTAGGGTTTGCGGCACACCTTTCGTCTAAAAACGCGACTAAGTTGTCGGTCTTCAATATACCTTTTATTTTTTTCACAATATTATGATTGATCCTGTTCATTTAGGGAAGTAAATATGCATCCACAAAAAGTGACTCCTCAGAGCAAGGGGGCGCAAAACTAAACTTAATTTCTTTACTAAACAAGTAATATATCTCACCTGAGAGAAAGAGCAAAGGAGATCCACAAATGCTGTTTTCCTTCTGGTGTTGTCGGCACGATGAGCCCGCTTTGAAACCCCTTTCCAACGTCAGTAGTCTACGTAACTCCAACCGTCATTGGGAATCGCAGGCAAGTGACGTTTAGTACTCTAGACGTGGCAGTGTTCAAGTGCTTTGAAAGAGCCTTTGTACGTTGTTCCTATTCAACCCTTTCACCCAAGATGAGGCAAAGAGCGCCTACCTCTGCTGCTTCTATAGCGAACAATGGGCAGTGTGTAAAAATGCTCTTGTTGCTGCTGCAGCGAAGTTTCAGAGAAACTGACTGCTCTTGAGCAACAACAAACAATAGAACGCTACGTAAGCTCAGACCTGTAGAAACGAACCTGGGCGAAGATCAGCACTTTTATGAATGCTTTACTGCTTATTTTGTTCCTGTTCCTCAGCTCCTCCTTGGTGGTTCGGTCCGCGGCTTGTTTTCCTGTTTCGCAGCTTTCTTGCTTACATATTTTGAATGCAAAAGTTCCACAGCACTGCATATCATTTACTTTACTAACGAACATAGAGGCTTGAAAAAAAAGCTGCCTTACGAGCAACTTGACAATTTTGAATTTCCTTGTGTTTTGTAATGCGCATTTTAGTTATTTTATTCAATGTTACTTTTGTGACCCTTTTTTTCATCTTAGCGTAAAGCCCCTTACATTTAAAAATTTACAAGCGACTAGGAGCTCCCGCGTCGTGGCATTAGAGTCATCAAACACACCCTGAGAAAAAGATCAAACAAAGTTGCAATAAGCGTCAGTGATTAAAAGGCGTCTGGTCACGCGCTGGTTCTGCGATGACTGCGGGTACTGCGACCTGCGAAAACCAAGGCGCTGTAGTATAGACGCGAACACTGCAATAAATTATCTGTGCTATGCCGTAAAACGGCGTGGTGGCGCTCGGCTGCTGAGCTCGAGAACACGATACCAATAACGACCACGGCGGCCGCGTTTCTATGGCAGCGAAACGCGAAAGGCTCCCGCGTGCTGTGCGGTGTCAGTGCATGAGAAAGAACCTGAAAGTGGGTCTAAATTAATACAGAGCCCTCTATTGTACCACCTCTTTCTTTCATACTTCTTTCACTGCCGCCTTCATTGTTTTCTAGCCTCATGGCCGGTTCAGGTGTCAATCGAGAACTGAGATAGTTCCTGCAACTTTCATTTCTTACTCATTTTGATCCTGAGCAACTAAAAGAATTTAAAAGGTACCGTAGTCGTCTTGACAAGCAAATTAAAACGCAAGGATAGATCACTTCAATAGGGACTTTATGACACCTTCGGACACAGCAACAACACGAAAAGGATAAACGCGCTGTTTGGAACCGGTAGCTCCCAAACTTTAGTCACATGAACTACATATTGGTGGAAAAACTATAACTGGAAGAGAACTGGCAAATACTTTCAGTGATTCCTTCGTTAATCTGACTTTTTCAGCGGTCGTTGATGACACTATACACTATGCGATGCAAAAGTGTTCGAAATCGGTTTTCCTGAGTCCTGTTACGGAATCATAGATTCAAGCAGTAATTGTGAAATTAAGAAACGGTACTATTTGTGACTTTTTCGATATTAAAGTTCGCCCAGTGAATTATGTAACTGATATCATTTCCTGTCCTTTAACTTACATCTTTAATCTGTGTTTCAATGCAGGTATCTTTCCTTGTGAGGTGCAGATTTCTAAAGTCAGCATACTTTATCAGAAAGGAGACAAGAACAACCTAGACAATTACCGGCCCATTTCAATACTGCCTATCTTCTCAGAGGTTTTAGAGAGTGTTCACCTTGATCGTTTGGTATTATTTACAGATAAGCATAATTTCATACATGACTCGCCATTAGGATTTTGAAAAAATCGCTTCACCGAATTTGCTCTGCTAAACCAAAAAGAACTTATCCTACAGAACTTTGAAAAAAAAACTGCTTTAGGAAGATTTGTTGATTTCAGTAACTCCTTTGATTCTTTTAATCGGGACTTACTCCTGAAAAAGTGGAAAATGTATGGTGTACGGGGCCTCGCTCTTAATATGATATATTTACTGGTGAATGCTATCGCATCCTGTTAGCTGTGAGACACATCATAGAAAAGAAAATATGTACACTAATCATTTACACAGACTCCCTAAGTGTTTTAGCTTCCATATGCTCTTGGAAGCGGCACAGGAATCCAGTCTCGAATTCCCTGTTCAACAAGCTCATGTTTGCTTGGAAATCTAAGCTTAAAATTACACTGTGTTGGGTGCCCGGTCACCGTTGCATACCAGGCAATGAGGAAGCTGACAGACTCGCTGTGCCAGCAGCTCTCTAAAACACTACAGATAATGAGAAAATATCCTACCAGGACCTCAAACCACACATCAGGAACATGATTCGAACAAAGGCAAGAAGAGTGCGACACAGACATCGAAAATAAAATGCACGCAATAAAGCCAAAGATAGGAATGCATAGCACAGAAAAGCGAGAAAGATTTAAAGAAGTAGCTCTGTGCAGGCTGAGAATCGGACACACATACACAACACACTAATATCTTTTAAACAACGCTTCTGCACTGCATTGCTTGAGATTCGGGGACCGGCTTATAGTTATCCATGTCTTACTAGTATGTCGCTTTGAGCTTTGAACCAGAAAGGAGACGTCATTTCCCTGAGTTTTACATGAATCAAATACCCGCACACCCATTCATCTTTCTCGGCGACATCCATGTTTCCCTTGGAAAGAGGTCGTAAATTTTTTTCAGAAGCAGGCTTTTCACGTGAAATCTCCAACCGACCTGGGCCTCAGCCCATTTCTCTCTCGTGAGACGACGGCTGAGCTTTCTTTCTAATGCGAAGCATCTGGTGCTTCGTCCAGGAAAGAATGGTTTAAGACCCATTAAAACCCACCACCATCATCATATACGTCACTCTATTTGTGGTGTCAAGATGCTTTATATCAGGTTTCTTGAGGCGAAGGTATTGTGCCACATTACGATACAGCTGGTAAAAAATGCCTGTATAAGGCGAGTGGTGTCATTTTCCTTCATACCGTGTTTGCTGGCTGTGATTCGGGCAAGTTGTTCACCCCGTTACGGAGCTTGTGTAGTGTGCGTGAAATATTGCCCCGGTTGTTGATGTGAAGGCCGAGAATTTTGAATGTTTCCACCTCATGTATTGCGGTGTTGTTGATCCGGATTTCTATGGTGTCTTTGTTCCTGCGCTGTCGAATGATAAGAAGCTCTGATATTTCAGGGCGACATGTCAGTCCACAGCCTTGTGCATAAGTTCGAACAGTCGTTGCCGCTTCCTAGAGAGACCCTTCCATTGTGCCCATACTACCAGTCGTGCTTCATATTCTAATATACAACGCATGATTGATGCCCGGAATCTGATTTAGTTAGGAGGGGGGGGGGGGGGGTACCCGTTGTTCTCAATTTATCTTTATGAGTATTGCGTGCCGATGTTGATCTCTGCCTACCGTTCAGTAAGGAAGCTGCGGGTATAAGCATATGTTCATGTACCGTAGTGAAATGCTTGAAGATGGTCAAGTATTGGGGAGTGCTTCATGTTATCAAATGCTCCCTTCAGATCTTATGATAGAACAGTTCTGTTGCTATTTTTCTTTGCTGGATCAGCAACTTATTTCTTCAGTTGGAGGAGGATGTACAGCGTTGGTAGATAAGCCCCAAAACCGAACATAGTGTGTGGTAGGAGCTAGTTGTCTTCGAGACAGTTTGACAGGTGGTTGTCACCACCTTTTCCATGAGTTTTCCTGCGCACGATGTCAGTGATATTGGGCGTAGGTTCGCTATGCAAACCTTTTTGCCTGGTTTAGGAATGAAATTCACATTAGCCATCTTCCAAGGTCGTGGAATGCTGCCTGTTCGCTAAAATTCGTTGTAGTAGTGCGTGAGTTGTTCAAGTACTGTCGTACCCAGGTTCGCAAGGAGTACCACCGTCACCTTGTCTGAGCCCGGAGCACACGTGTACGGCGCGATTGCTGTGAACGGTCGCATGCTGGTGAAACGACAAGCTCTGCGAGATTGCCTTCTGTTTTAATGAAACGAGATAATACTTGCATGTTTTTGTGACGGTGGAGTTACACTGCTTTTACAGGCCCGGCTTGGAGGTGCTTCAGCGGTAATTTATATGGCCCCTGGCGTCCAGTGCGTTTTTTCTGTTGTGCCCTCATCTAAATATCTTACGCCGGGCTCGAAACATTACTTTTCTCGTTAGTGCTATCGTCGTGATCACCGATACTTTCGTTTTTATTACTTTTTTTATCGTAAGCAAGCCTTTCACCAAAAAGAGGGAAAAATAATTCTTCGCGGCTGATTAATGTGTGCTGCTCTCCCTTCGGAGGGAGGAATAGGAACGGACTGGCACTCTAGTTATCAGGGGGCATTCATGAGCCGCAGCGTCAAGCGTTGCCGCTCCACCGCTACGATGGTCGGTCACTTGCTCCGATCTTTTCTTTACCTTCCCCGCAGGGGGGCGTCTGCAGCTTGCAGGCGTTGGTGAGTGGCGACACCACGGGTTCCCGAGCATGCTCCCACGTCCACGTGCCTTCTGCACGGTTGTCCAGCGCCTCTGCAGAGGTGATGGACACGACCCAGGGCAGCCCCGTGCCATCCACGTCGGGTGGTCGGCGGAGCTCTCTGGATCGGTCAAAAAAAGGCAGGCCCGGAATCAAGGGGCCATAAATAACTTAATCTAGTTTTTAACTACATAGGAAAACAAAATTAAGATGGCTTTCATAATGCAATGAAACTGTAGAGGTCTTATGAACAACTATAGTGACATAAAAGATATCCTAGGAGCGCATGCTCCTGTTGCGTTATGTCTACAAGAGACAAACTTTGGGCCTCAAAACAATAATTTCTTAAGAATTATACTGTTTTCCGACGCGACCATGAACAGGCGAGCAGGCGGTCGAGGTGTGGCAATTATAGTGATTAACGGTGTCCCGGCTAGTGAGCTTAAACTAAAAACAAGACTTGAGGCTGCAGCAGCTACTCTGCTTGCACATAAAACGATTACAGTGTGGTCTGTATATATTGAGCCGCAGCTGAAAATAACACTCCTTGACTTAAAGGGTCTTTTAAAGCAGCTACTAGAGCCATACCTGGCAGTTGGTTACTTTCATGCACATTCTGGTTTTTGGGGAAGCGAGAAAACGGACGCTAGAGGGCAGCTCATTGAGGATTTTATTCCATTCACTAATGTCTGTTTGCTGAACTCGCGTAAACCCACATACTGCTCCCCATCCTCGGGAAGAATGTGTGTTTAAGATTTGTCTTTTAGTTCACCGTCTGTTTTTAGCGTTTTTAACTGGAGTGTTTTTGACAATCTATATGGAAGCGATCATCTCCCTGTTATAATAGGTCTGTCATCTTCGTCAACAGTTATTCCAACAAACCCGCAGCGTTGGAAACTACATTTAGCTGAGTGGGCGTTGTTTAAAAAAAGCCAGTTTACAGGATATAATTTTAGAAAAGAGCATAGATGAGAAAAATGAAATGTTCACAACGTGCATTCTTTCTGCTGCGCAAGTATCAATTCCAAAATCCACAGGAGTGGTGCGCCAGAACCACAAAATTTGGTACAGACGAGAATGCAAGAAGGCAAAAAAAAAACTGCAGAATAAAGCTTGGGGAGTCTTTTGGAGATACCCAGCTCATGAGAACCTTATTTTTTTTCAAAAAGGCGAGAGCACATGTGAGGTGTATCCGGCGCACGGCCGAGAAAAGTTCATAACAAACTTATGTCTCTTCTATAAACAGCTCAACCACATACAAAAAAAATGTGGGAGCAAGTTCGAAAATTAAATGGCCGCTACTCACCTTTCAAAACTCCTCTTCTCACAACACCTGGTACAAAAACGAGTTTAGGGAACAGGCAGACATATTGGGGGAGCACTTCGCTGTATTTTCCGGTTCAGCACACTACACGCAGTTATTTCTTAAATACAAAAATATATTCGAAAAAAAGGCTCCTAGCAAGTGGAGGTACTAATGAAAAATATAATAGTCTTATTACACTTCAAGAAATCAACACTGTACTGTCTGCCGGAAAAAAAAACTGCTCCAGGACCCAACCAAATACGCTATGAAATGCTTGCCCATCTTTCCAAGCCTGCTGTAGAAGCACTCTTAAGATTCTTTAACAAAGTATAGATCTCGGGGAAAATACCCGAAGCCTTGAAAAAGCTATTATAGTACCGTTCCTTAAACCTGAAAAACCCCCAACCTTGTGTAGTAGTTGTAGACCCATAGCTCTGACTGGTTGCCTCGCAAAATCTTTTGAAAGTGTCCTTAATATAAGGTTAACGCTTTTCCTTGAAACCTGTGAACTTCTTGATGCCCATCAGTGTGGTTTCAGAAAGGGATGCTGCACAACAGATCGCCTAGTTCGTCTTGAAAATACTGTTCGGGGAGCTTTCATTCATAAGCAACACTGTCTCGCTGTATTTTTCAATTTAGAAAGGGCATACGATACGGCCTGGCGGTTCGGGATTCTTCAAGACCTTACCGAGCTTGGCATCCGAGGAAGAATGGTGAACTGCCTAAAAGGCTCCTTATCTATCCGTTCATTTCAAGTCCGCCTGGGTAGAACCCTTTGGAGAAATTTCATTCAGGAAAATGGAGTACCTCATGGGTGTATTTTAAGCACAACTCTCTTCGTTGTGAAAATTAACTCTCTTAAGAAAATAATCCAAGGTTCGTTATGTACTCGGTCTATGTGGACAACCTTCAAATAGCTTGTACATCCTCCAATGTATCAACAAGTGAAAGACAAATACAAATAACAATAAATAAACTGGCAACATGGTCGGACAGAAATAGTTTACGGTTTTGCCCACAGAAATCGGTGGCAATTCTGTTCTCACTCAGACGAGGCATACATATAGATCCCACCGTATACACCTGAACGAAATAGAGTTATCAGTGAAAAATGAGCATAAATATCTTCGTATATCATTTTACAGAAAACTCACTTTCCTACCTCACATAAATGCGTTGAAAAAGAAAGCTTCTCGATCCCTAAACATACTCAAAGTGCTGTCGAAAAAACACTGGGGAGCCGATAGGACATGTCTCACAAATTTACCGCTCCGTAGTCCGCTCCACCCTAAATTACGGATGTATAGTGTATGGATCAGTGAGGCTGTCGTACCATAAAAGGCTAGATCCAGTACATAATTTAGACTGGCGTCTTTCCACTAGTGTATACAGGACGTCGCCCATAGACAGTCTGTATGTAGAAACGAACGAACCATCACTTACAGACAGAAGAACGATGCTCACGTGAGCCTACATTCTAAAAATGTTCGCTTCCTAAACACATCTGTCACGAAATAGTCTGAAAGTACGCATCCAGAATACTGTTTCACAACAAACCGCAAAGCACCAGGCCGCTGCTCTTGCGTTTTGAAGAGATGCGCGAAAATCTCGGCGTACTGAACACATTGCCTGGAATTGCTGGAATACGAGATCCACTGCCGCCATGGTACAATTTCCCGAAAATCTGTGATTTCACTCTTACACACTTCGGCAAAAAACAAACTCCAGCACAGCATATAATACAAGAATTTTTTGCACTCCAGGAAAAATACAGTACTTGCACTGCTTTTTATACAGATGACTCAAAAACAGATTTTTACGTTGGAAGTGCAGTCGTACAAGGGAATTGCAATCATATAGTGAGGCTACCACCGTGTGCATCAATCTTCACTGCCGAATGTTATGCTGTGTTTGTAGCCATTGAACAAATAGTAAAAGCGAACCTCGCAAACAGTATTATTTACACAGACTCCCTAAGCTTACTTACAGCTCTCCACTCCAGAAATGCAGTCATTCCTATACTTTGTGATATCATACACAACATAGTAATAGCCACAGCTAAAGGACAAAATGTAAAACTCTGCTGGGTACCAAGCCATACCGGAAATAAAGGCAACGAAAGTGCGGGCTTGTGTGCTGCTCAAGCTCGTTATAAGCATGTAAAGAAAGTAAATATACCGTTCAAAGATTGCATTAACTTAATTCATCGTAAAATAAGACAGAAATGGCTGTCCGCGTGGAACATCAAAGTAAAAAAACAAACTACACAATGTAAAATCAGCTATAAGTGAATGGAAGTCCTGCACCCACCAGGAACGTTTCAAGGAAGTGCTTATCTGCCGTCCTCGTATAGGACACACGCACCTCACACACAATTTGCTGCTGACAAAACAAGAACAACCTGTTTGTGAAAAACGCTGACATGAGGTTACGAATAACCACATTTCAACTTCTTGTTCGAAACTGGAAAAACTAAGGAAAAAGTTCTTTACTCAGTTTTATAATGAATAATTCTTTTTCATCCCGTGCATCTTTGATGAGGTGGTGCAATTGTTGATATCTTGTGTGTTTTTAGCTTTCTTAACGAAACGGGATTTCTCAAGAGACTAAACTTTTTACCCACTGGTTTGTTTAAATTTTAGTACACCCCAGCCACTTTCTCATGCCTGAGAAGAAGGCTGAGGCTTTTATTTTGATTGGTTGGGAGCCTCGATATCCTTGCGCAGCCAAGAAAAGCTGCTGAGGTTACCCAGCTCTCTTTAAAGCTTTCACTAGTAGCAATTTCTAAAATTTTGTGTGTTCACTGGGTAGTATTAAGGTTTGAGGGCCTCTACACCATGGACGATTCTTATATTTCTGTAACATTCAACAAAAGACTTTTCCTATACCTTGTTCTTGGCGCATGATGGCCTCAGTTGCCTATGCGCCATAAAACCCAACACATTTTCTTTACCTGCCTGTAGACTAACTCACTCAACTTGACGTTCTACTGCAGCGATAGTATTCCAGTACATGGTACCATAACAGTACATTTTCAAATTGATAATATCCAATAGTAAATTAATTTGTGCGTGCTGACGTAACACAGTGGGCTACGAGTCAAGCCGTGGTTCCTGACTGCGGATTAGTTTCTGGATGCTGGGGTTGTTTTACCTGCGCTGAAATGTTATTGCACGGGCGCACTGACATTTCGCACCTATCGAAATGCGGTCTATATTATAGTATGGTTTGATTTATTGATTGCGTTCTGTATTAAACGCTGCTGACCGTTTTCAGCTCAAACTCTGTGTATGAAATCATAATCGTGAAGTCTATAATGCACCATTTTCTTTCTCCAAAAACCAATTTTCATTTTCAAGTTTGTAGCATGGCTACAAGCGAACGAAATGGGACAGCTACTTATCTTACCATTCGGCAAGATTGCGTCCACTGTTGTCATCGGCGCTACCATCATGATTGTCATCCGCAGTCTAAATATATTCTTAAGAAAAAAGGTGGTCACTTAACCTTGTGGGTAGTAACTGCCTTTCACATAAGTCCTCGTGTAAGGTAGCAATATTTTCTACATATAGAAGCAATGCAGGAGTCTTTCAGTACTTTTACTGGTCCTGAAGCTTCAGTGTAACACTATGGGATTCAAAAGAGTATATGGTTCATGCGAATGAAAATCCCTCAACGGAAGTTGTCTGCAGAGCGTGTCCACAAATTGTCAACAGGGAGTGGTACCTCTTACGTACCTAAAACGTCAGTAAGGTTTAATTGACTCCATGAGGCTCAAATTTGATGAAGGTAAAGGCGAAATCCCGGTGATAGCACACTGGTGTACCTCAATGTTGCGGCAGTATTCCCGACTACATTCGCAAAACATTTTTGAGCCTTTGGTCTTGCAGCATTCCGGGTGGCCTCATAGCATTCCTCTTTGCACATAGTTTGCATGTTTTAGTTAAGTTGGAGGCTAGCTTGCGACAAAGGTTCGGACCGATCACATATATGCACCTTCAGTTGCAGGCTTTCTGAAACTACCTTTTCCCTTAAGGCCCGGTTGAGGTGTCTACGGAGATGTCGAAATGTGAGAGCCACTGCACCCTTTCCTTTCCTCAAAAACATTTTTTTTTAATAAAATTGTAATGTAACCGGAAATGACCAAGTTCAGCATGTCGTAACCGGAAATGTAACGGGCGCGTTGCGTACAGAAAAAACGCAATGGAGGTGTCGAAGTATGCTGTGTTTTTTTTTTCCAAAACAGAAAGAGGCAGCCAAAAGGCCTGTTGGCCTGAGGAGGTTCCGATACCCATAAGTAGGGAAGGTTGCACAACAGTGCAGGAATTTTAAAAGGGATAATGAGATCATTTACACAAGAGCCAGGAAGCAAGTATAGCAATACAAGTATTGAGCATATATATAGAGCTTATGAGGAACAATTGTACTGGAAACACTAAAGAAATGCTGTAACTACTGTCCAGAGTAGTAACTGAACATATAAAGAGAAGGTAAAATGACAGCAATGAATACTGATAAATGTGCGACAAAGTACAACAATATGTTAATAAGTGATCATGGTAGACTAGGGTCAGTATCAACCAAATATATATATATTTTTTTTCTAGAACAGTTCACAGAGAAGCTATACTCAGTTTGAAAACTAAATACATTCAGAGGAACTACGCGGTACCTCAAACTCGGTTTACCGTAGTTTGTACGGGTTCTTGGAACAGGTTTTTTCGTTTTCCGATCGGGGTACCTCATTGCGGTGTAATCATTGAGGGTGTCATATAATCGATTTTTGTATTTATACTGCAGTAAGCGAAAGTTGTAAACCTACCAAGTTTTTAGCGGACTATGTTTTCTGAAAAGTGGTAGGGTTGGAAAAATTTTCGGTGTTCCATAATATCGTTCAAATGGCGGCAGTGCTCTTTTTTGAAGCAAGTGAAGTTTTCAGTGTGCCTCTTGTCGTTGTTCCCCAGATTAAAATGCAGCAAGAAAGCCTTCAATTGAAAAGAGCACAATGTATAGCAAGTTTAAGCCAGACAAGTATTAACGATGCAACCTTAGACAGGCATCCAACAGTTTTACATAAATACATAGTTAGTTTGGAGACATGACGGTCCTGTGAGAGGTTTGCAGTGAGTGAGAGGCCAAGAGAATTTTTATTAATAACGCGACTTGTTCTTATATTGGCGTATATTATATTGACAGACTGAAATATAGGTACATTTATGGGTTTGGAGATAAGATAGTTTTTATCAGGTTTAAAGTTGCTACTATTTTGTAGTCACATGTGAAGTTTCCTAAGGTAAGAGTATACGCTTGTCTCTGACTCCAACATGGAGCAGGCACTAAAGAAAATATTTGTGCCAACCGCATACATAAATAAACGTGGAGATTGTTGTATTTTGGAGATATCATTAATTAAAGAGATGAACAATAGTGTCCCTAATATTTACCCCGAGGTACTCGTTGTCTGATAGTACTGTCAGTAGAATACGCATTATTCACCTGAACGTATTGAGTTCTGCTACTTCAACAAATACGCAGCAATTCTAAAGCAATGCCATGGATGCCTTAGGTTTCTAATTCTTGCAACAAAACTTCATTTTGAACACAGTTGAAGACTTTACTAAACTATAGAAAGAATCCAAGCGTATATCTTCGCTGTTCTGTAGTTTCAATAATTTTCTCCTCTACTGCCAATAAAGCTTGTTCTGCAGACTTGTTGTTCATAAATCCGTATTGGGAACTGTCAATAGTGTTGCATTTTTCAAAGAAACCTACCAATCTATGATTAATAGTACCTTCAAAAATTTTACAGAAAATTGTAAAAACAGATATAGGTCGATAATTAGACATTTAATTTCTTACAACGAAAAGTGGTGGGCATGTTGGTCACACATGGTTCTTGTAAACCAGCGCAACGGCTCGAAGCCAAAAAAGGAAGAGACTTCTCTTCCTTTTTGTCCCTTCCTTGTTTGGCTTCGAGCTGTTGCGCTGGTTTACAAGAACCATTTCATTTCTATCCCCTCCTTTCCATGCCGGAGTAACTCTAGCTATTTTTAACGCCTCTGGAAATATGCCGGTCGCCAACATGAGATTAATGTTATAACTCAGCAGTTCACAAATATATACTGACGGTTACTTGAGTGGTTGTGCCCTTATGTAATCATGTCCTACAGATACATGATACTTTATGTCCGTAAGTGTAATAGGAAATTATAATTTTAGATGTAGAGGATTCGAAATATGTGAACGATTGGGTTGAAAAATACTCTCAATGCGCAGCAAAATACTAAGATTAAAGTTCCCATTGCCCATTTCCACAGAATATTCATATCGTCAGGCAGTTCAGTGTCCTTGAGTTTACCGTTCGGTGTCGTTATTTCAATTATGTCCCTAGATTTTTCCTTCTTAGTTAAATAAGCGACTGTACGCAATAATATCCTTGAGTGAATCTGAATCTGAAAACTCTTGAGTATGTTAATTCTTTTTAGCCGCTATGAAGTCCTTATTGAATTTGTTTTTATATTTTTTAGTATTCGGCAAGCATAATAGCGTCATGTTTTCAGACGAATTTGTGGAACATTTCACTTTTCTTTGTGATTCTCTTATGCAAGCCCCCGCAAGGCTTCAGTCTCAAGGTGATGCATGGCGCCACCATGAACCCTTAGCCCCGATACCGAAGCTCTCATCAGCACCGTAGCTAGGCTTCAAGTTGAAGGGTAGAAACCATGAACGGTGGCGGTCAGGGCCATGGTAAAGCTCCGGCCGTCTGTTTACAAGTCGGGGGGCTCCGGGATCTTCCTGAGAGCAAGACAGTGAACCACCGGCGTCATTTTAGGAACCGTCAGCATACCCATATCGCATGAGTACTTCTTTCATAAAGCCTGATCGGTCCTTGAAAACCAACCGCGCCGCAGAGAGCTTCAAAAATACCCGACATGACTGTGACCGCTTTCCTGATTTCCTAGCTATTCAATGTCTAGTAGACAACTAGCCAGTTGCTGTAATGTCTGTTTTTGTTATTGCTAGGACACTTGACAAAATGATTGGAAAAAATCACAAAGCAAAAAAACTCATGTGAAGTGTTCTAGAAAAATGACCCTAACACCCTTGTCAAGCAAGAGCAGTTTGCTCATCTCCTGGTGACCATCACCCCTACCGGAATCTAAACACTGTACAAGGTGTCATATTAGAAGCCAGTCGGATCCATGAAGCAGTCTGATCTCCTGGAAGACGTCCGAGATCAAGGTGTCATTGCCCTTCGCCGCTTCACCATAAGGAAAAACCATGAAGAAGTAGTGACACCCCATATCCTCCTAACATTTGAGTCGTCCCGTCTACCAGATGCTTTCAAAGCAGAATTCCTCCACAGTAAAGTTAGTCCCTATATCCCAAACCCGAGAAGATCCTTCAACTACCAAATGTACGGACACGGATCTGAAACATGCAGTAGACACTCACTTGTGCGATGTGCGGTGCCCACGAGCACCCAACTGATAACTGCTTTGCAGCTCAAGCAGAATGTCCCAATTGTCACGGGTCACACGCCGCGTGCTCACGAACATGTGAGGCATTCCAGAACAAAAATAAATTAATTCAGATCAAGGTAACAGAAAACAACACTTTCTGAAGCTCGGAAGAAGCTCGCTCTTCTCTCCGGAAGATTCTACACTAGCGCAGCACGCCGGGGGGCCAGAGGCGGTCTCATCACGGTGGGCATTCAATAGAGCACCGCTGATGCGCGCCCATCTCAGAACCCCACCCCAAGCAGCCTCAGGCTGCGCCAACATTTTCATGTCCCAGAGGGGCACAGACTTCTTTGAAAACGCAGATAAACGAGAGAAAGTGCCTCCCTCTTGACAAATTCACATCTGCTTGCGCATCTCAACCGGACGCAATGGAGGTGACGCCGGGATTCTCAACGCCGGAGGCGCTGAGGGAGTCCCCCAAAGAAAGGCAGAGTTTCTTAGACCTCCTTAAACCCAAAAGACATCTGCCAGTCACGCCGTCTGATAAAGACGGCGACGTGTAAATAACTCCCACTAATCTTCGCTTCCTCACTAAAAGTATGACTGTCGAGAGCATTAGCTACTGGATCTGGCGAGGGCTACTTAAGAATATAGAAGACATATATGAAACACTCTCGCAATATCAACCAAACATAGTTTTCTTGCAGGAATAGCACTTAAATACAGCACACACAAACTTTCTAAAAATATGTAGTATACCTGAAGGACACCCAAGGCAGGGCCCACTCATCAGGTAGTGTTGCTTTTGGGGTCCAGGATTCGATTCCATCTCAATGTCTTGAACTGGCTACTGATTTAGAGGCAGTACGAGCCCTCACCTTTGGCTGAGCGGTAACCGCATGTTCCCTATACATCCCACTAGATCATAGCCTGTCCAAACTGACGAAATTGAAAAACTTACTGACCAGATCCCGGAGCCGTTCCAGCTGGTTTGCAATTTTAGCGTACGCCACCCATTGCAGGGACGTATCGGAACAGATTCTCGAGGAGCGCTAATCCAAAAATTCCTGTTGTCGTCTGGCTTATGCATAATCAATATGAAAGAACCAATATACTTTAATGTAGCACACAACTCACACAGTGACAGACTGCTATTGGCTCTGCATTGCTCTCGGCAGCTACTGAGTGGGCTATTATAGATTATCTCTATGGAAGTGACCACTTTGCCATTCCTTTAAAACACACAGAAGATATCAACCCGAAAGCAATCAATCCTAGGAAGTTTAAGTAACAGATTGCTAATTGGAAGAAGTTCTGGGAACTCACAGCGTTGCCCTATTCATCAATTACAAACATAGGTATAGATGAATCTCAGTCCTTCATCACACTGCGCATTATAGATGCTGCACAGATGTCCTTTTCACAGACATCAGGTAAAGTGCGGAAAAAAACTAGGACCATAGTGGAACGCACAGTGCAAGGAAGATTGTCAGGACCAAAATAGTTGATGGTCAAAATTTCGCTATTTTCCTACTTTTGACAACTTAATAAACATTAAGCGAGTTAAAACAAATGGCAGGCGTACTAGACATACATCCAAACGGGAAAGTTGGCAGTCGTTTCCCTCCTCTGTAAATTCTTACACAGATACGCATAAATTGCACAGTATACTAAAAGCACTTAATGGACATAGTGCACATCCAATCCCTCTTGTAAGCACTGCTGACGATACATTGAAGCACTAAGGAGACGCAGAAAAGAACACTTTGAATACACTATTAGCTAAGCGATTTATACAGATTCCTCCTTGCGATATAAGCGAGCTTTGGAGCGGAAACCTATTCACCAGAAAAGACCGTCAATAACAGGATACAACAGCCCATTAAATTTTCAAGTGTTTACGGTTGCCTTAGGCACATGTGGTAGCTCAACAGCAGCACCCCCTGACAGGGTCACATAAGTAATGCTTCGGCACCTGCATGAATAAATTCTTGAAACTGTCTTGTGTCTGTTTAATAATATTTGGACTACGGGACATCTTCCCAAAACCTCGAAAGAAGCGATTATTGTGCTGGTATTAAAACAATTCTAAGAAGTCACACTCCGCTGCGATTATCGGCCAATCGCACTAACCAGCTGTTTATGTAAACTCTCTGAAAAAATAAATTGTTGCTTTGTGTATTTTTTGGATTCAGCGGTCTTCTTCACCATCACCATGCTTCATTTAGGGCTGGCTGGTCAACCACTGACCAGCTCGTTCCCACTGAATCTAACATAAGGGAAGCTTTTGTGCATAAACAGCACTTCTCATCTGTTTTCTTTGATCTAGAAAAAGCATACGATACCACATGGTGCTATGGTATCATCCGTGATCTGTTCGTCTTTGGGGTCTCGGGGAATATGCTGAACACCATTCAGAGTTATGGCTGAACGGACGTTCAAGGTCCTGGTAGGAAATTCCTTATCTAAGCATTGTACACAAGAGAATGGTGTCCCTCAAGGCGCAGTTCTTAGCTGCACTCTTTTCGCCGTCAAAATGAATTCACTCAAGAACGTTCTACCCTAATCTGTATCCTACTGTTTATGTGGACGATGTAGAAATGAGCTATATATCATGTAATTTGTTCGCCTGTGAGCGGCGAACTTGGCTAGGAGGAAATAAAAAAGCAAAGTGCGCAGAACAAAAGGGATTTAATCTGAACTCAGAAAAGACGTTCAAATGACTTAATGGGCAAAAACAATCTAGCAAGGCAAGAGTAAGAAATGCGTTTGGTTACTTGCAGCATGTGCCACTGGCACAAATATTGCCAAAAGTGCTGAATGATGACGCGTAAGAAACGTACAGGGGCCAAGCTATGATGAGGCAGGAAACTATATGCACAGCATACACTTGATATTCATACACCTTGCTTCCTGTCTTGTTGCTTTCTGTAAATTGCGCAGAGCTTGATCCGAGTTTACTGTCGGGTGAACTAGTGGCAAGTTGGTACGTCGAACGCACGCGATGGGACGAAGACGACAGAGCAAGAATTGCTACTTTGTGCAGTGGCATTGTTTCCCGTCGTTTTTGTTCCTAACGTAATTTTACCAGCTACAGAGGGCTCATTTTGCAGTCTGCTGTTTAAAAGCGGTGTCAGCTAATGCCAATCATTGTTCTTCAGCCAACAAACTACTGTTCCATACAGCACATCCTTTTAATAATATTTCATGTAGTTTCAGAGATATGTATTTATGTAGTCACTTAATTATCTAAATAACGAAATAATAATTATTTTGTCATCATCTAAACTGAAAAATTAACCGTAATTTCATGTATACTCATGCCTCGTTTGTACAGGCCTCGTTAATGTGGACTCAAATTATGGGCAATTTTTCTGGGGACAAAACTTTTTCAATGCTTCTATGCTTCATTAACACGGAAACTTGCTAATCAGGTGGACATAGGGAAAATGCATAGAGCCCATTGTCGCATGTGTTCTTGTCGCATTAATGTTCAGAGTGAAAAGACGTAAAACTTTGGATTTGAGTTGATAAATCAAACACTGCCTGAATCATATACCTTTTTTACATATTGGAATTGCCATCACTCTGCTTCCGCCACTGACTGCTCAAAAGTTTTTGTTAACCTGTGAAATGCCAGACACACCGACTTGTCCTGCTCACACACTTTCCGGTTGCCAAAGCACTCCTCTTTTCGGTGTAAACAACATTGTGAGGGTTCGGCGAATCGCATCATAACCTAGATTGCTCATTGCACAAATTGAATTAAGCTACTTAAAAATAAAAAAAATTGAGCCGCTTGCTTAATTTATAACATCACAGGTGCCTATTCACAGGCCAAAACGCTAAGTTCACAGGCCACAACGCTATCGCAGATTAGCGGATAGACGAGAACTAGGTGTGGGAGTAAGCGCAAGTTCGCCGACATAAGGAAGTTTAGTATGGAGAGAATCGAGCATGCTCTAAAGAACGGAGGTAGCCGAAAAGCAGCGAAGAGGAAACTAGGCATAGGTAAAAAACCATATGTATGCGTTAGGAGACAAAGATGGCAGCGTCATAAGCAATATGGATATGAAAGATAAAGTAGCCGAAGATTTCCACACTAATCTAAACAGTAGCCAATGTAATCAGAACGTTATGGAGGGAGACACTGACGAACATCAATGCGTCATCCCGCCAGTAAAGAAAGAGGCAGTAAAGAGAACCTTAGGAGCAATGCAAAGGGGAAAAGCAACTGGTGAGCGTCAGGAAACAGCAGATCTGTTTAAGGACGGAGGGGAGATTGTGCCAGAAAAACTATCCACTCTTTATATGCAACGCCTAGCCTGGGCCTATGACCTGGACTGCACCAGAAGCTTGAAAGAACACTAATATTATCTTAATTTATATGAAAGGAGACGCCAAAGATATGAAAAACTACAGGCCGATAAGTATACTGTGCACTGCCTACAAAGTATTTACTAACGTAATCGCTAATAGAGTGAGGGAAACCTTGGACTTGTATTTCACAATAGATCATATTCAGACTATCAATCAGATGAGAGAGAAGTGCGCAGAATATAACCACACCCTATATATAGCCTTTATTGATTACGAGAAAGCATTTGACTCCATGGAAACATCTGCAACCATGCAGGAATTGTGCAACCGGGGTGTAGAAGAGCATTATGTGAAAGTACTGGAAGATGTCTATAGAAGCTGCATATCTACAATACTCCTTTAAAGTCAGCGAAAAAATTCCACTAAGGAAGGGCGTCAGGCAGGGAGACACGATCTCACCAATGGTGTTGACCGCCTTTTTACAGGAGGTATTCCGAGGCGTGAATTAGGAACAGTTGGGGATAAGAGTTAACGAAGAATACCTAAATAACCTGCGATTCGCTTATAGGAGATGAACTATAAAGCGTGATCAATGAGTTAGACAGGCAGAAAAAAACGGTGGGTATTATAATTAACATGCAGAAAACAAAAGTAATGTTGAACAGTCCAGCAAGGGAACAGCAGTTCACAATTGGTAGCGAGAGCCTGGACGTTGTAAAGGTAGTGACAGCTGAACCGGATCATGAGAGGGAAATAACTAGAAGAATAAGAATGGGGTGGAGGCTACCAATATCCGTCAAGACAGTGTGCAACAACTGTATCTTACCAGCACTCACTTTTGGGGCAGAAACGTGGAGGCTATCGAAAAGGGTTCAGCTAGAGTCAAGGACAACGCAGCGAGCTATGGAAAGAAAAATGATAGTTGCAACGTAAGAGACAGGAAGCGGACAGAATGGGTAAGCGAACAAACACGGGTTAATGATATCCTTGTGGAAATCAAGAGGAAGAAATAGGTTTTGGCAGGACATGTAATGTGAAGGCAAGAGAACCGCTGGTCCTTAAGGGTAACAGAGTGGATTCCAAGAGAAAGCAAGCGTAGCAGGAGGCGGCAGAATGTTAGGTGGGCGGATGAGATTAAGAAGTTTGCAGGCATAGGGTGGGCGTAGCTGACAAAGGACAGGGTTAATTGGAGAGACGTGGGAGATGACTTCGCGCTGCAGTGGGTGGATATCTCGTTAAACAAAGCTAACCATGCTGCGAAGTTTTAACGCCATAACGCTAAAGCTCCTGTTTTGCAGAAACTGGGTCGTCGTTGTGGGCGTTGTGAGTGAAAAATCTCCGAAGAAGCAACCAGGTGAGCAACCTAGGTCACGTGACCTTGTGGCGTAATCATAATCTGCCCACCGGATTGTGTTCACGCTCACCACAGTGGCATGTGGCAGTTAATTTAATTATCGGTCGCTCAGGAATAGCAACCTGGGTCGCACTAAAAGCAAAGGTCGCTGCACCTGCCATTGCATTGCAGTAGTGGCGCATCGCTTAATCGCTGCACCACAACAGCAGTAGCGGTATGATGACTGATAGGGATCTATGAATGTAAAGTCGGGAATGACCAATTGTGCATACTTGACCATTAATTAAACCCATTACCTTCTCGCGTCATGTAATGAATGCGGAGCTTAAGTGTCCTCTTCAATTTTTTATTAAATTTTTCCAGGTCAATGGCATCTCTTCCTCGAGGCAGTGTTTTAGCGTTGGTGGTGGTACATGTGCATTGTCAATTGCGAATTCACAGTTTTGGGCCTAGGGCGTGCGCCGACAGAACTGAGAACGACATTGCGTCACCTGCTGACAAAGGCTGTTCATCATCAAGGAGTGTCTCCTGGCTTCGACGGATGACAGGTGCCGGTCTATGAACCAGGCGCAGTGACCATCTTATCATCCGCCTGCAAATACCAGGATCGGTCGGTGGCCTAAAGGAATGCGGAATCCACATGACAAAAGGAATGCTGCTTTTTCAGGTCAGTAACCCTAGCTTGGTTTGACCTTTCTCGCATATTGTTTTGCCGGTTCTACCCCGGTGTTACTTGCTTGCCTTAGAACTCACTCGCAGCTCAAAGATTGCACGCGTCGCGGCTTTCGTTTACTGCCTTGTATTAGTTATATATTTTGCTGCAACTTTTATACTTTTACGTCGAGCTTAGCTCGAGGATATCAAGTTTAGAGATTTTGCTGAGGCTCCTAGATCGAACAAAGTATCATAAAGGTGAAGCCTAATGCTAATGAACTGACTGAAGTTAATAGTAAACTCGCCGTTGACGACTTCAGCGTACGTGTCACGTCACTACAATCAAGAATGTCGAGTCCTGACCAAATCGACAGCGCAGATGATGAATGCAAGAAACGGTGAAAAGAGTTGCCGCGGATGCTGGGTTCAGTGATGGAGAAGTTTGGTCATTTGGACATCCAAAAGAAGCTTTGCGATATGCTCTTCCATGGTGCAACAAATACGATCTCAGTGAGAGAAATGTCGGATCGGAAAAATACGTACCCTATGCCCGTAAATCGAACTTGAGTGCTTAACTGGTAAACATGAAGAGTGCTCACAGGCTGGGCCTGTCCAGGTCTTACAAGGATTGTCCTTTGCTAGGGAGTTTCGTTTTCTAGACTGAGAAGCAGCTTTTACGGCGAACTAATTAATTAAAAGAAAGAAAAGTTAGCATTTCATACGAAGGGGTACGCAAAAAGTACACGCTTATGAAATTTATCGAAATTTAGAAAAACATTGTCAACAAGGTCAATCTCGGGTGCGATAATGTTCACAACTAGGGAGAAGTACGTGTACGGTGGTAATAAAGTGTGATAGCACCTGTCACGTGACAGAACCAGCCTAATGCAGCGGTGGTTTTCTTTCTCGTATTTAACTGCCGAGACATTGAAAAGAATAGTAATGAATTTGGAAGACTCTTTAATAATGTTAAGCCTTCTGCTATTCTGATCACCGATTCATGGTTAGCTAAGGAAGTTGCTGATGAAGTATACTCAGATTGGTTCAGATATAACAAATGGGACAAACTT
Source organism: Amblyomma americanum (assembly GCF_052857255.1). Taxonomy (NCBI): domain Eukaryota; kingdom Metazoa; phylum Arthropoda; class Arachnida; order Ixodida; family Ixodidae; genus Amblyomma; species Amblyomma americanum. The sequence goes on along the minus strand of NC_135507.1, from coordinate 4,230,119 downwards.
GCATAGAAGAGGTGCTTTTATTCTTGTGAGTAAAGGGATTTCTTCCCATCAGGTAAATAAAATAATGTAAATCATCGGGTTTGGCGTCCCGAAGAGACACACGGACTATGTGACACACGGACACGGACAGTGCTCCAGGTGAATTTGGACCACATTGCGTAAATTTACGTGCGCTAACATCGTCCTGTACACAGGAGATTTGTATTTATGGCCGGTGCGGCCGTAAGAAGCACTGAGAATAGATTCACAAGCGGCGAAAAACTACTACGCATAAAGTTTTTTGACACTGTTTACTATTTACCTGTAGGGACTCAATGCTAAAAATAGGTGTATCAGCCTTTTTGCAAATCTATTCGTTCTGACCATGATTTTAAGCTGCCTGAATGCGCTATGAAAGAACAGAATTGGTCGGGATGTCCCTCCTTTTGAAGACCATAAGGAAATGGCCTAGATTATGAAGACGCGTTGTGGGTTACATGAAATGATGCTTTCTTGTCTGTGTTGTGAAAGTGCATGTCTCAATAGTGTTTTTCTTGTGTTTCCTGCACCCCTGCCATAATACCTTCAGCACGGTGGGTCGGTGGATAAACAAACAAATAAGGAAATAATGAATAATCACTGAATAAAAAAGAAAAACACGTCTGACTATACAGCCAAACAGGTATAACACCTATGAGAGCTAAAAGAAATCATTGATGCCCTACAGTGCACCTAGGATTGTGAGAGGAGCAAAAATCGGCGGGAAGTGTGCATAACGCAATAAAAAAAAAACTTATTAATTGCGAAAATTTCTTAGGAGAAATTGAAAGCAAGTCTCGACACTGGTGCTGTCACCGTCGTTTTTCGCTCCGTTCGTGCAGAAATCAGTCGTGGGGCCTGAATGCATCATGGCCGGGCGTGTAAATCGCGACAAACATGAATATGAACGGGATTTTTTCATCGCGCAGAAAGAACGAAAAACATTATCAGTGCAAGCAGTCAGAAAATGTCGAGCTTACGCTCACTGGCCGAATGCAAAACATGCTGCGTTTCATGTGCAGCGGGGGCGCTGTTATTGCTAAGCACGGCATGCGTTTGTCAGGAGGAACGCTTGGATTGAAATTTCCCCCAAATTTTCGAACATCGCCGCGCTTAGTAAATTCCAAACAGTTTCGTGCGTAAACGCCGGCATTGTTTCATTGCCAGTATCCCGCCAGCAGTGAGATGTTGTCTTCGCTTTTAAAAAAAATTGGTTCTACTCAGTCTATTATTTAATGCTTTTTTTTTCATAGACCGGTGTCAACGTGGCGATTGGAATAGAAACATGCACATAGTAAAAGAGTGTGCCTGCTGTAAAGAGCAAGAAAATGTTCAAAACGTCGCTAAAAATTATGCGTGCATGACAAAGCACACGCTCCGTTCAATGGGACATACTGGAACTTCCTTGCTTACAAATTACGTATTACTGGCCCTGCAGCCGTCAGCAGCGGGAACTTTACTAGTATGCTAACCAAGCGAACGGCTAAATCCAGCACATACTTGTGCATATTTCTAAAACACTCTTTAAGTAACGCAGCCACTGTTGCCTCTTCCCTTGACTGGTTCATAGGGTCATAAAGAACCAATATTCCATCAGAAAAATCCTGCGCAGAGACAAGATATAAGTGGGCAAGGACTGGGCCTAGTAGGTTGTGCGTGATGATTTTTACGCGCTATAGCGAACAAAGAAAAAAAAACAGACACTGGCAGGAGGGAGCGCGGTCCGTTCTGTCAGTGTGTTTCCTTTCATCTGTGTTCGCCCCAAAAAGTGCAGCGCATAATAAACATCAAGACCTAAGTAGTAAGACCAGTGTTTGCAAAAAAAGAACTACTTATTAATTCCAAGCTCCAAACTTATTCTGCCGTTAAAATTACGCAGAGACTACAGCATGTCAAAGCAGGTATACTCCTTCAGTCCTTCGGTGACTTTTCCGAAAAACCGATCTCCCTCAGAAAATTGAATATAAGAGAAGAAAAGCAGCTCGGAACGCCCAAGCTGTATCCGTGTGGAAATCGCTGGAAGCTGTGGTCCCTGCGTCTCCTGCGCTTTCTGCGGCAATGAAATCGACGCATGTTTGCTGTGGGGTCGGTTGTTCGCCACTATAGAATGAAATAACACGCACTTCTCCTTATCTATTCTTCTGAAACTCACCGCTAATGCTTTCTCGCTTGCACCTTCTTGAGAACATGGGAGGTCCAGCAAGAGGTTTCAGGCGGTGTCGCTTAATTCGTATCCAGAGGGTCCGCACCAGTGCGAGACTAGTCTTGCAGCCGCTGTCGTTGCAATAGTTCGAGCAGAGAAAATCATTCACGCAAAGTGTCCATGTTAATCGTAGTGGCTGTGCTTCACGAACCCATGTCCTCAGTAGATTGGTATCCTTTGGATAGGCTAGAAGGGCTCGTCAGAGGCACAGACGGCGTGTCACAGGGAAGCAAACAGTGGAGGCACACACTGACACACTATGGCAACTGCTTAGAGCCGAACAGTGTCCTGCTTAGCTGGTCACAAAACTACAAGCGACAGGTTCGAGCGAAGCAGACTTAAGCCACGAGGGATCGTGTACAGCAAGCGACGATGCTATCCGCGCTTCCACTAGTGGAAAGAAGCGCCGACGCAGCTCTAGTAGGGGCATGCTGTAGCTGCACCGGCCTAATTGGGTGCAGTAAAAGCGTGCGACGTCTCGACCACCAACTTGCTGCTGTCTTACACCCCCGGAACGAACTTGTGCAGGTCCCGACTGTGCTTCAGCGTGGCGTTCGGTGACTGGAGGTGGACGACGTGTTGTCCACGCAGCTCCATGAGAAGCTTTGGTCAACAGAGCTCAACGTTCCTGAGGACAGGCACACGGTGAGCACATCACTCATATTATCCTACGTGAGAATGCCACAGATTCAACTAAGTGGTCTGTAGCAGCAGCATGAGCGTGGACAGCTGGGCGAGTACCAGAAGGACGGCGGATGCCTAATGCATGTGCAATCCCCATACTGTCACAGTTGTCTTACCCATTACGCTTATGAACTATTACGGGTAAATTATTTTTTTATAGTAGCGGCAAATAATGTTTATCAGTGTGATCTTCAAATTGGAGTTTCTACGACTGCTGAACTGGGTTTAAAATGAAGGCCGATCAATATTGAAACTCGCAGCAACACGATGCAATTAGATGCGCAAAAAGTACTGAAAGAGAGGAAGCCTCCGTGGTGGTTCAGTGGATGGGTTTCTCGGGTGCTGACCCGAAAGACACGGGATCGATCCCGGCTTTGGGACGTTAAACTTCATATAAACAAAACCAAGCTAAAACGGAGGCCAAGCTTCTATTTCCAGGGTTAGCTTTCCAGAGCAATTAGTTTTTCAAGACAGAGTGAACCTCATAATTAGAGCAAAAAAAAGAAAGAAACGCTGTTTTGTGTTGACTACTTGCGACATGCACGGACTTCGCAATTGACTCACAGCTCAAGGCATTTCGGAGCTGCTATAAATAAGACCATCCACTATGCTAGTGTACTTTCTCAAAAGGGCATTTACAAAGCGTAGTTTCTCAGACGTAATGCCCGAGGTTCGCCATTTCAGCTGCTTGTTTTATTACCCTGCAATTAGTAGCTATACTGCTGGACCCCGTCTTTTAGGTTCCGTTACCGTACAGGGATTTGTTTGTAGACAGCGATGACCCCACGCACACGTTCTTCCCAGTAATCAGGCTCATCTTCACGTTCTCAGGTACTTTCCGCGGAGAAAGATTTCTAGCTGATGGAGGCTAAAAATACTGCATTTGGTAACTACTCACGACGAGTAGGAACACAATTTAGTTAGCTATTGCGAAGGAACGTTTCATATGCGTGTCATTACCTTTGTGGCGTTCGCACGTGCATGTTCCCTTTTGTGCTTCTCTCGTCAGGACAGCTGCGCTGATAGGTGGTGACTTCCACATCGTACGCTGAAAGCTGATAAGAAATCTGGCTCCTAGCGTCCAATGGTGGCCATTAGGGTCGGGCATGGGAATAGTCGACACGTGGAAGATTCAGATCGCCGATCAGCAGTATTTTATTCTTTGTGTATTTTGACATATGGATTTGTAATTTGACTAAGTAATCATCGTTGACGTCAGGGGGCCTATAAAGCGCATAAAAAATGAAACCATGTCCCCAGCACGACAACTTAAGACACAGGCATTCAAGATCGGGGACGTCTTCAATTAAGGCGGATTCAGTTTGGTTTTTGACAATAACAGCTGCACCGCCGCCCCTTGAGGGCCTGTCCTTCCTGAATACCTTGTATGAGGGTGGAAATACGGCGTCATCACCTATATCATTATGTAGCCAAGTTTCTGTTATAACGCATATGTGGGGATCGTATTCGAGCAGTAAAATTTCAAATTCGTCCGCCTTATTTACAAGGCCTCGGGCATTAACATTGATTATTCTGAACTGTTTTTCGGGCTTTAAAAGGGCCCTACTGTCGTGAATGCGTGTTTTTTGCGCAACCAAATAGGTAGGAGCGGGGACCAGTATGCCATTTCAGTTCAGTGGGGACCTGTTTTCGACTACGCCTGAAGGCGAGTCCTGGGGCGAAGCGGTTCTTCTCCGTCGGTTTTTTTTTGTAATGGTACCTTGTCGTTTTTATCGTCATCCCATATGTAGGACAAAGATACTTTATCACCCTTATCACGGTTCGGTTTGGAACTGTCCCAGAGCTTTTTTCTAATACCTCTGACTTTGTGTGAAAAATCTTCACCAAGAGAAAGCGAGCTGTTTTTAAGTTTGAAAGCGTTTTTCATAATTTCACCCTTGCGTCGCGAATCCAGATGCCTAAAGATAACTGGCCTATCTTCGTTCGGTGCTGGCCTTCCTAAGCGGTGAATTCACTCTATGTCAACTTTGCTGTGTCCGAGCGTTTTTGCAATAATCTTTTTATTAATAGAGCTTTCCAGTGATTCCCTAGTCTCATCTCCCTCTTCTGGGAGGCCGTAAACAATTAAGTTTGACCTCCTGCTGCGATTTTCCAAGTCTTCAATCCTGTTCTCCAGGACTGCAACTAGGCGGTTCAATGAAGCAAGCTGGTCATGGCAGGAGGCGACTTTAGATTCTAGCACTGACAGGGCGTCTATTTCGTCTTCAATGTCGGTGAGTCTTTTTTATTTTATGTCTTTTATATCTATTGAAATTTCAGTTGTTTCGCGATTTGGGACAGTTCGGGGCCTGGTTTGAGTTCGACATCTCCGGTCAGTAACAGCAGTCCTTTGAGGAACAGAGCAACTTGGCAGCAGACACTTGGGCACGGCAGCACAAATAGGAAGGGGTCATTGGAACGAAAGCATTTTCCGTAACATTTCCTCACCTGTGGAGTGAACACGAACGGGTTAGACACTTGCATCCTCATAGTGCCGCCGTGCCCAGTGGCCGTGCTGCTTGTCGGAGGGCAATATATAGTGGGACAGCTTGGGGGTGTTGTCCACGGGTCATGCGCACATCCCACGGAGCGTGTAGCCGCCGAGTGGAAAATTGGTGCTGTCAGGATTCTGTGGTGGGCAGCTGCATCAGGAACAGGCGGGCTTGCTGGTCCGATGAAAGCGCACAGGCTTCTCGAATATGGATGTATTTTGACGCAATATAGACGAAATTTGTTAGGGCACAGCGCCAAGCTTAACTGCGTTATAGAAATTGCAAGGACCGGTATGGATACTACTTACACACGTAAGTGGGATACACACCTCTCTGTCAATAAATAAGGAGACTGAGTAATTGCTAAAAAGGTAACTTCTCAACTTTAGTGTAGGAATATATTTAGCGGCTAAATTTTGAACTATTACCGATCATGATTCCACCCACCGAGGCTACGGGATATCCATAGGTGACCTAGTGAGGTTCAGAGAAGTTTCAAAAATTCTTGTGTGCAGTTATTGAAAGTATTACTTCAAATATCGTCAAGTGAAGCAATACTAACTGCGAACGATTTTTTTTTAAAATTTACTACGCAATGTAACGACATTTCGAAGGCAACAGGTTGTTAGTCTGGAAGAGTTTCTAGTGCATGCGCCCAGGCGTCAAGGGTTGCCTCCGCCGAACGCTACCTAGCCGTTCAAACAAGAATTGCCCGCGAGGTGGCCGAAAATCCGGTATCTTGGCACTTTGTGTCTTACTTCAGTTACCACATGCTGTTGCTCGCTCTTCTGCACGGTAGCACAGAACATACACGTGATTAAAAGTAAGTCTTCTCAAGCATTGTACTTTGTTTACGGCAACAGAACATGGGTCAGAATGTATGCATTCCTGTAGTTGAAGAATCTGGGTGTAGGACTGATTAGACCACTAATTTTATTTAACCAGTAAACTTGTTCGCGCGTCTAAGGTGTATTGTGATGTGGTGCATAGCTGACAGTGGTACGCCAATAAATAGCTCTATTCTAAATGAGAAAGATAAAATTAAATAAATAAGTGAAAAAACAAACCAAAATAAAGCCTGGGTAAATTTCCCAGGTACCCGACACAGGAGAACCGGAGACACGAAAGAGCATCGTACGTCAAACCAGCATGCGTCAAAATAGCGCACAAAAAAAAAACAGCACAGCGACAAAACAGCGCCGGGGAAAGTACAGCTCGACAAGAAAAGAAAACAGAAAAAAAAACAGCACGTCGTAAAAACAACCCATTGGAGTATGCTGCCGCGCTGCGTTAGGTGTGAACAATCAAAGCCCTAAACGAACGGTAAATCACAACACACATGGCAGCGACCACTGCAGTTAACGAGTGCTCGTTTCAAAGACTCGGTAAGGAGCAGGGTATGTTAATATTCACGATCTCAAATATTTACTTTTTTTTCTGGTGGGTAATAGAATGAATAACTCTGAAAAAGTTCTGTAAGCATCGATTCTGCGTGTTGACCATCGTGGTTCTGAATTCTGGCAAATACGTCCGACCTAGGGCTTTTGGTGTAGAAATTTCTTTTTCTTCAAAACTCTTACTGTAGGCAGTTGAATTTTCAGCAATGTTTTAAGAGGTACAGGCACTTCGCACGCTGAAAATATCCAGTATGCGATGCTTACTTTCAATGGTGGCAGCATTGCGCGAGCCGACATTTTCAAGTTGTTTGCTGTTTAACCAGGACTGACCGGCGGTTATTGCACTTTGCGAAATGAGCTACACTGCTGACCTGATAATTCATACATCAGCGTGCATTTATGGAGTTTAATTTTATTTTGAAGCTTTTTTTCCACTTTTTTTTTTTCATGGTGATCTTTATTCGGTGAGGCGGCCCTGTTTCTTAATGAACCAGCGAAACGAGCACTCGTTAGCTACAAAGGCCTCTGTGTTGTGATTTACCTTTCGTTTGTGCCTATCATTGTTCACCCCTCCAGCGCCGCTGCACCGTACTCTGATGTCTGTCTTGTCGTCGTGCTGTTTTCCCCTGCTTTCTTTTTTCGTCGTGCAGTTTTCTCGCTGTGGGGTTTTGACGTCATGCTGTTTATTCCCTGTGCTATGGTGTTGCGGTTCTGTTTTGTATGTGCTGTTTCGTCGTATGCTCGTTTGATGTGTACTGTTCTTTCGTGTCCCCGGAAGAAATCCAATATTTTTGCTTTTTTAAAAGTTGGAAGACCTCTCCTAGTGGTTATAGGCAGTAGGTTTACTAGCAGTCTTGCGAAGTACTTTGAAATTGTCCCGAATATAAGACTACCTTTTGTTTTTAGTCCCGTGAGCTTCTTGACATCCATCAGTGTAGTTAAAAAAAATCATGCTCCACAACCGACCATCTTGTTGGTGTTGAAAAAACAGTCCGGAAGCTTCGGTACATAAAAAACACTACCTTGCTGTCTTTTTCAACTTCGAGACGGCGTATGACACAATCTGGATGTTCAGGATTCACCAAGACCTTGCTGGTCCTGGCATCCGCCACGGGATTTTTAAATGCCTTAAAGAATTTTTGTCTGTTCATTCCATATCCACCTAGATTGAACCCCTTTTAGAGAGCTGCTTAGAGAATGGGGTTCGTCAGGTGTGTATTTAAACACAACACTTCTTATTCTAGAGATGAATTTTATTCGCAAAATATTCGCAAGCTCCATTATTGAGTCAGTCTATGTAGACGATAGTCAGATACGCAGTTTACATGTCCTTCAGCATATCAACGTGTGAATGACAAACACAGTTAACAATAAATAAACTGGCCACGTGGGGGACAAAATATTTAGCGCTTTTCTCCACGGAAAACAGTGCCCATCCGTCTCATTCAAACGAGGCTGACAGACAGATCCCACACTACACCTGAACGGCACCATTTATTATGAATAAAAAATGGACACTAATGTTGTGGCATAAGTTTTGACAAAAAACTTACTTTCCTGCCTCTCATAAAAAGCATTTAGGAACAAAGCTTCCCAATCGCTGAACAAACTCAAACGGTTTTCGCGCAAACACTGAGGTTCTGATAGGGCACGCCTTTTGCAAATTTATCGGCTTGTTGTACGCTCCTGCTTAGAGTATGATTGCATAGTTTATGGCTCAGCAATACATTCATACTCTTTGTACTCTCTGCCTTCTGTACGCGACTTCACATTAACATCATTTCAGAATAAACAAATGCCACACCCCGCAGGGGGGGGGGGCTTCTGCAGCTTGCAGGCGTTGGTGAGTGGCGACACAACGGGTTCCCGAGCATCTGCAGGGACATCCCCGCAGGGGGATGATAATGAACAGTGCATCACCACGGACCCGAGCACCCGCGCCTAGCCGTGTGTGGCATCGCCGTGTCCGGTGAAAAGGGGATCCTGGTGGTTGAGCCGATGCCGAGCGTTTGGACCCTTAAGGCCCCTCGGCGGAGGCAACACACCACTTTGGCCCCAGCTTCCTGGAGACGGCACCTCCGGCCTGACCCGACCGGGGGAAATCGGCAGTCGTCTTTTCCTGTCCTTCTCTCCATCTATTTCTTTTCTTTCTTCTTTCTGACTACTGTCCTGTCTCCTCCTCGTTTCCCACTTTTTCCTTCCTTCGTGGGCGGCTAGGGTTAACCCTATGTAGAGTAGCTACCCTCAGTTGCCCCATTTTTGGTTATAGTTGAGGTGTACAGCTGGCGTGGGCAGGAATTGCTTTCAAGTTCCTGTCCCGTCCCCTTGTTGGACTCCGTGGTGGGTGGCTGGCACCATGAATGAAAAACTAAATTTTTTTATGGCTCCCCTCTTTTCAAAAACAGATCACTTTCTCAAGACAGGGCGCAATGAAGCAGCAGATTTTTTTAAAAAAAGAAACAAACATTCACCAAGTTTCACGTAATCCGCAGTCAAAGCGATAAAAAACAAGCAAGAATAATATCTCCATACCTTGTGTCTAAATGTTTAGCCGATACCTTGGGCCCTGGCAACAGGGGTCTCAAAAATGGCCAGCGGTGACCTTCTCCTTGATCTGCGTGAGTGCATCCAGCGCTCGAAACTTTCAAACACTGCTTCTATAGGGGACATCCCGGTCTCACGAAATCTGATGCTTCCCAAATGGCTAAAAGTTTTGCGTACGAAGAAACGTATCGGCTTTGGAGTTTGCCGACACATCAGTACCAATTTCTTCACTCAATCGACCCACACCTTAGATCAAGACTCTCACCCAGAATTCCTCGACAACTCGAAGCACTTTATCACCGACTTCATCTGAATGCTGCATATACAAATGGCCTGCGATACCGTTTTGGACAAATGAACAGTCCGCATTGTGACAACTGTGCTTCGATAGAAACTGTGGAACATATCCTGCTTGAGTGCCCTGCGTATGCTAACGAGCGTGCGTACTATGAACATTGCATGCAGAAGCTCTGCCCAGTGCCCCTAACAATGGACAAAGTTTTAGGCCCCTTAGCCTGCTTCAGGCAACAGAGACTTGCAATGAACTTTCTTTTTACATATTTAAAAGACATTGGACATCTCGATAAGCTCTAAATTCACTTGCAGGTTACCTTCATGCATTCTTCTTGCAGTGAACTTCGTCAGCCCATTCGTCGGACTATGCACTCCATCATTCCATAGGTTACATCAATACTCGCCACTGCATCCTTAGTACCCATTTCATGGCTGCATTTTATCTTCGTTTTTTTTCCACCTCTTCCACGCTGCTCTCCTTCAGTCTTTATCTCCCAAATTCCCCTCCCTACGCAGAGTAGCATGCCAGCGATATTGAAATGCCGGCTAAATTTTCTGTTTCTTCATTAAAGAGTCTCTCTCTCTCTCTCTTCATAACAGCACATCGATCTCTTAATACTGTCCGAGGCGTAATATCAGAAACTGATTTTCGACCCCGCCGCGGTGGCTTAGTGGTTAGGGCGCTCGACTACTGATCCGGAGTTCCCGGGTTCGAACCCGACCGCGGCGGCTGCGTTTTTATGGAGGAAAAACGCTAAGGCGCCCGTGTGCTGTGCGATGTCAGTGCACGTTAAAGATCCCCAGGTGGTCGAAATTATGCTGGAGTCCTCCACTATGGCACCTATTTCTTCCTTTCTTCTTTCACTCCCTCCTTTATCCCTTCCCTTACGGCGCGGTTCAGGTGTCCAAAGATATATGAGACAGATACTGCGCCATTTCCTTTCCCCAAAAACCAATTATTATTATTATTATTAAACTGATGATCGAAAGGCTCAGCGACCAAGACGTCATAGATGTGCACCGAATCAAGATCCGGAAGGACAATAAGGAAATAGACACAAAACACTTAATCCTTACTTTCAACACCAGCACATTGCCCGACACCATCGATGTGGGATATTTGAAAGGTAATGTAATACCATATATACCTAACCCCTACAGATATTTCACTTGCCAAAGGTTCGGCCACGGCTCACAGAGTTGCCGCGGTCTCAAAACTTGCGCAAAACGTGCCTCGAAGGATCACCATTCTGATGAATGTGACGCAACCCCGCGCTGCGCAAACTGTGAAGGAGACCATGCTGCATATTCCAGAGCGTGTCCGTCTTGAAAGAAAGAAAGAGATAATCACCATAGAGACGAAGGAAAACATTTTTTTGAAAGAAGCAAGAAGGCGTTTTTGCGCTTACGAACACATTCTCTTTCACAGCAAAACAAAACTTCGCTGATGTGGTGCGCAGGAGCGTAGCACCACACACACTCCGGCACTTGCCGAGGACACTCCCACCGAGCCTATGGCAGGGCCATCCACGTCCAAGGCAGGGTCAGCGAAAATTGTCCTGCCAGTGTCACAGCAGAGAGCACCGGTCCATGGGTCGGCACTCCGCAGGACTTCCCCCCTCTTGGGAGGATTGAAACTAACAAACCCCGGCTTCTCCGCGGTCCTCCAGCACTTCTGGCGAGGTGATCAATGTAACCTTCAGTCCTCCCGCTCTGCAGCGGCGAAACAGCTCTCTTGAGCGAAAAAAAGACAGGCCCCACCGCCTAAGTAAATCTCCTTTCATTTCCTCTCAAAAGCAGAAACATGGCTTTTTTAATTCACTGGAATTGTAGAGGACTTATGCGGAATTACAGCGACATAACACATATTTTAGGGTCAATGTTACCCATAGTTTTGTCTTCAGGAGACCAATCTTGGTCCACAACATGTGCATATCCTGAAACAATATAAAACTTTTAGACAGTATCGAGAGCAGGCAAATCGACTCTCGGGAGGTGTCGCGATTAACGTTCAAAGCGGTGTTCCTGCTCAAGAAATCAAGCTCAAAACAAAACTTGAGGTGGTTGCAGTCAGCATCGTCAGCTACAAAACACCAAAAATCTGTTCCGTATGCATACATCCACATTTTACAATAACAGTTCATGATCTACAAGAACGAATAGATGATCTTCCAGAGCCACATCTTGTAGTTGGGATTTTTAACGCTCACTCCCCTCTTTGGGGAAGCGAGCGCTGTGACACTCAGGGGCAAACAATCGAAGATTTTATTCTCACAAACAATATATGTCTTTTAAACACGGAAAAGGCCACATACTGCTCCCCAAACTCGGACAATATGAGCTGTTTATATTTGTCTTTTAGTTCACCATCTCTTTTTAACGATTTTAAATGGGATGTTATCGACAACCCATATGGCAGCCATCACCTTCCTGTATTAATAAGTTTGACACCTGCACCAGAAATCATCCCAACTAAACCGCGACGTTGGAAGCTGCATTTAGCAGAATGGGAACTTTTTAGAGCACAAGCCAATTTAGAAGATATAGTTTTAGAAAACGTCAACATCGATGAGATAAACGAAATGTTCACGAATCGTATAATTACTGCCGCACAATTAGCTATTCCTCAGTCTTCAGGAGATGGTGCAGCAAAAACACAGTGTGGTGGACAAAAGAATGCACGGAAGCAAGAAAAAAACATATGATAGTGCTTGGGGTAAATTTCGCAGGTACCCAACACAAGAAAACCTCGTGCATTTTAAAAAGGCAAGAGCCAGAGCTCGGTACGTCCGCCGCAGTGCCGAGAAAGCTTCTTGGCAGAGTTACGTTTCATCTTTAAACAGTCAAACCACATCAGAAACAGAAACGTGGGATTTAGGTTCGAAAATAAATGGCACCTTCTCACAGTTTTTCTTCTAACAGCACCTGGCACACAAACAAGCATAAGGGAACTGTCAGACATTTTGGGGGAACACTTCACTGCAATCTCCAGTTCTTCGCACTATACGCAGTCATTTCTAAACACAAAAATATAGCCAAACAACAAAAAAACTTCGAATAAGTGGAGGGAAATACAACAATTTAATTACTCTCCAAGAAATAGAGTACTGTCTGCCAAAATAAACTGCACCAGGACCCGATCAGATACACTACGAAATGCTTGCGCATCTTTCTCAGCCTGCCATAAGGGCACTCATGAATTTCTTCAACAAAATATTCACACAAGGAAAAATGCTTAAAGCATGGAAAACAGCAGTGATAGTGTTATTCCTGAAACACGGAAAACCACCGACTTCCCCTAGCAGCTATAGGCCGATAGCCCTCACAAGCTGTGTCTCAAAATCTTTTGAAAGTGTCCTTAATATAAGATTAACATTTGTCCTTGAAACCCGCAAACTTCTTGATGGCGATCAATGCGGATATAAAAAGGGATGCTCAACGACAGACCATTTAGTTCGCCTGGAAAACACAATATGAGAAGCTTTTTTACACAAACAGCACTGTCTTGCCGTTTTCTTCGATATGGAGAAAGCGTATGATACGACCTGGAGGTTTGGGATTCCCCGCGACCTAGGCGACCTAGTTATTCGCGGTAGGATGTTAAATTTCCTCGTTTTAAGTACGCCTGGGATCAACCCTGTCCTGGAGCTTCGTTCAAGAGAACGGGGTTCCTCAATGATGTATTTTAAGCACGACATTGTTTATTAGAAAATTGAATTCCATAAGTAAAATAATCCCAAAGTCCATCCTGTAATCAGTATACGTTGATGATGTTCAAATAGCCTGCACATTCTCATACATTGCAACATGGGCGAGACAAATGCAGTTGACAATGAATAAACTAGTGACATGTGAAGATCAGAACGGTTTCCAGTTTTCCACACAGAAAACAGTACCCATCCTTTTCTCGCTGAAACGCGGCACACAAGTCGGCCCATTCGTACACCTGAACTGAACACAGATACCTGTCAAAAATGAGCACAAATTTCTATGAATAACCTTTGATAAAAAACTCGCTTTCCTGCCCCCATATAAACACACTGAAAAAGAAAGCCTCCGGATCCCTAAATATACTCAAGGTACTGTCAGCAAACGTTGGGGTGCTGACAGGACATGTCTTTTGCAAATCTATCGTGCCATTGTACGCTCTACCTTAGATTACGGATGTATAGTATATGGGTCAGCGAGAGCATCGTATATTAAACGACTGGATCTAGTGAATCATTTAGGTTTATGTCTTTCCATTGGTGCATATCGGGCATCACCCATAAACAGCCTATATGTAGAAACTAATGAAGCATCACTTACAGGCAGAAGAACCATGCTTACCTGCTCGTACATTTTGAAAATCCGTTCCCTACAAAAAACGTCTATGTTACCATATAGCTACGAAGTGCTCATCTCGAACGTTCTTTAACAACAAACCTCAAGCTACCAGGCCACTGCTCTTGCGATTTGAAGAGATGTGCCAGAATCTTGGCGTCCTAAACACATTACCTGGTATTGCACAATGACGAGATGCACTGCCTCCATGGCAGAATTTTCCTGCAATCTGCGATTTTTCTCTTACACGCTTCCGGAAGAAACAAACTCCAAAACAACATATCATATAACAATTTCTTGCACTAGAGGAAAAGTACAGTACTTTCAGAGCTTTTATAAAGATGGTTCAAAAACAGATGCCTACGTAGGAAGCGCAGTGGTACAAGGGAATTGGATTGAAATAGTAAGGTTTCCACAGTGTGCCTCCATTTTCACTGCCGAATGTTACGCGATCTCTGGAGCCGTGCAAAATATAGTGAATGAGAACCTCGCAAACAGTATCATATACACAGACTCTCTAAGCGTGCTTACAGAACTTCACTCTGGAAATGCAGTCACTCTTATACATGGTGATATCATACACAACATAGTAATAGCCACAGCTAAAGGACAAAATGTAAAACTCTGCTGGGTACCAAGCCATACCGGAATTAAAGGCAACGAAAGAGCGGACTTCTGTACTGCTCAAGCTCGTTATAAGCATGTAAAGAAAGTAAATGTACCGTTCAACGATTGCATTAGCTTAATTAATCGTAAAATAAGACAGAAATGGCAGTCCGCGTGGGACAACGAAGTAAACAACAAATCACACAACGTAAAATCAGCTATAGGTGAATGAAAATCCTGCACTTACCAGGAACGTTTTGAGGAAGTGATTATGTGCCGTCTTCGTATAGGACACATGCACCTCACACACAATTTCCTACTGACAAAACAAGATCAACCTGTCTGCGAAAAATGCGGACATGAAGTTTCGGTTAACCACATATTAATATCTTGTGCGAAGCTGAAAAAACTAAGGAAAAAGTACTTCACTCAGTTTTGTAACGAATGCATTCCTTTTCATCCCGTACTGCTTTTAGGAGATGATGCAATTGTTGATGTATCACGTGTTTTTAGCTTTCTTAACGAAACGAAATTTCTCAAAAGACTAAATTTTTTACCCAATGGTCTGTTTGAGTTTCAGTACACCTCAGCCACTTTCTCATGCATGAGAAGAAGGATGAGGCTTTTATATTGATTGGTTGGGAGCCTCGATATCCTTGCACAGCCAAGGAAAGCTACTGAGGTTACCCAGCCGTTTTTAAAGCTTTTACTAAGCCATTTCTACAATTTGTGTATGTGTTCACTAGTTGGTACTAACGTTTGATGGCCGTTACACTAGGGATTATTTTTACATTTCTATAACATTCAACAAAAGACTTTTCCTATACCTTGTTCTTGGTGCATGATGGCATCAGTTGCATATGTGCCATAAAACTCAGCACAAAACACAAAAAATGCCACATAAACGTATATGACAAGAATTTTCGGCACAGATGGGGAAGTGCAGGCAATGCAACCGATTTTATACTGATGGTTCAAAATCTGATCATTCAGTTCGAAGTGCACTAATAGAAAAACAATTTCGAGAAGACACTAAGGGTGCCACAGTGTGCATCCTTTTTCACAGCCGAGTGTTACGCAGGATCTTTGGCCGTAGAGAACATAATAAATTAGAACATTGTGAACAGCATAATTAAAGCGATTTTTTTAAGCATACTAACTGTACTTAACTCTGATTACATTACGTACTGTATTGATTTCTGTAGAACTTTTCGCGTCTGTTAACTATCTTATCTATATTGCTTATGAGACTGCCTTCTTTGTCTCTTAAAGTGCACATCTGGTTTTTACCTATGGCTAGTTTCCTTTTCTCCGTTTTTAGGCCGCCTCCGTTCTTTTAAGCATGCTCGATTCTTTCCATATTAAATTTTCATTTGCGGTTGCCTTCGCTTATTTATTGCGTTGATAGCTCTGCCAGTTCTGTTCTGTCTATAGGCTTAGCCGCTTTCATGCTTTGGCGTTTCTTAATCCGATCTTCCGTCTCTTGAGATAGCTTGCCGGTATCATGTAGAATCACACTACCTCCTACTTCTACTGCCCACTCCGTAATGATAGCAGTGAGATTATCATGGTAGTGAAATAAGAGAAAAAGCGGTGCCGTAGTAGTCTCCAGAATGATTTCGTCAACCTGGGGCTCTTTAACGTGCACTCACTGCCTTACTACATTACCATGCAGCGTGGTTGAGGTGTCCACCGCGACTGAGAGTTTTCCATGTGATGTGAGCCGCGGCGGTGGCTGAGTGGTTACGGCGCTCGGCTGCTGGCCCAAAAGACGCGGGTTCGATTCCAGCCGCGGCGGTCAAATTTCGATGGAGGCGAAATTCTAGAGGCCCGTGTACTGTGCGATGTCAGTGCACGTTAAAGAATCCCAGGTGGTCGAAATCTCCGGAGCCCTTCACTACGGCGTCTCTCATAGCCTGAGTCGCTTTGGGACGTTAAACCCCCTAAGCCAAACCAAACCATTCACTGTTGAACATTAATGCCGTCCTTCTCTGTATGCACCGAGGCGTCAGTGACTGCACCAGAGCACCTGTGTCAGAATGGCCTACGGCGGTGTCCCCAGCTGAAACTGCCGTCGTAGCACAAGGTCGCAATCGAGCGTCTTCGCCAACAACCGGAGACAGCGCTCGGAGTAGCCGTATGTGGCGTTACCCATTGAGCTTGTCCACGATGGCGCTTGTTGAAGACGGCCGTGGTGTCTCGTCCACACGCGGCCTTCCGGAAGTCACATCACTGCTGCAAAGCCTTGGTTCGACTCCACTTTTGCTGGCACCCGACTTGTCTAGGTTGAAAATTCCGTGCGAAAACCAGTTCTCCTGGCGCCTGGCTAGCCATCTTCACCGATATATGCGAATATTTTTCCCAGGGGTGAATAATAGGGTTAATGAATACAAGTTTCTGGGTTGAGTAGGGGAGATAATTCGTTCTCTCTCCATTTAATCGCGGCTGTTTCAGTTCAAAACCGCCCGCACCCCACCGCGTGATCGCGTACAACACCGAGCGCTCGCCGACCACGGCGGGCCGTGCTCTGAGGGAACAAAGGAACGACACACTGGCTTACACAAACAGGCCTTTATTGCTACAACAACAATAATGCCAGCTAGCAACAAAATACGCTGAGGAATCGAGGTCGTCCAAACCACCAGCAATATAACCCCCCCCCCCAAACAACAAGGTTTGACGCCGACAGACTGAGGGACTTGTTGGCTGTAAGACTTGGGCCTTCGATCGTCACTGCTGAGTTAACTGCGCATCACGCCATGTGGGGAGACATCCGGATGAATTCGAAGGGCAGAAATCTTGTCTGTTTCGCATCTGACCACGACCTACAATGCCTTATACGATAGTTCTCCAACGTACGTTCGCAGCAGTTGTCTTACAGCAGTTGTCTGGACTTGGCGTTTGTGTCTCGGTGCCTTTCGTGACGCGTCCCGTGGTTTGCCGACGTAGAAACGCATGGAAGTGACCACATTTCCACATATATTATTGTACCTGGTCTCGCTGGATGCAGATCTGCCATACATTTGCAACCAATAGACTGGTCTATGTTTAAAATCTTTATGGAAGAAGCCTGCAGAGAAGAAATTACAACATGCATTGAAGGGCGCATAAAAGAGGCTATGAAACACGCGAGATGCTTCTTCCCTTCAATGCCAAAGTTCACAGACTTCAATGTGGAGCTGCAGCGCCTCAGATCACCTCGACGAAGACAAGAGAGAAGATACAGGCGCACAAAGTCACTGCACGACTTAAGGGGTGCAAGGCGCACACAGAACAAAATTCAGCGCAGAATTCAAATCATGCAGGCTGACCGTTGGAAAGAATTCTGTGAATCACTGAATCCTCGACAGCCTCTCTCCCGCATCTGGAGTGTGGTGCGCGATTTGTGAACATCTCCTCAGCAGCTCCAACTATTCAAGTCTCTCGAAGCGAAGCGGAAATTGGCGAAGATTTTTGCGCAAGAATAGCAGGTCCCACGAACCAATCCACAACCCTGAATTGCTGCGAAGTGCATAGATCTAGCGATTCCCGAGGGAACCCGATGGAGTAACATGCTCTGTGCTTGCAAACCTTGGTCAAGAGGCTCGACGTGTTCTTTTAGACCATTTCAACTCATCATGGTGTGCGGGTACAGTTCCGGACGCGTGGAAATCAAGTCGTCAGGTTCCACTCCTTAAAGTAGGGAAATCGCTGCTTGACCTAGCGTCGTACCGTCCAATCGCATTGGCTAGTTGCGTGGGCAAACTCATGGAAAGGATGGCACTTACGCGAATTGAGTGGTATCTGGAGCGCTATCAAAGATACCCAGATGTAATGTCTGCGTTTCGTTTGGGACGTTTTTCTATTGATTGCGTGAATGACCTGGTGTCATCAATTCAACATCAGAAGCATCTGAAGTGCTTGACCGCGGCGTTGTTTCTGGATGTTAAAGGGGCGTATGATAACGTCGCTCATCAATCTATTTTGAACTCTCTGGAAGCTGCAGAACTTGGTGGTCGCATGTTCTGCTGGATACGCAGTTATCTATCCAATCGGTCACTAGTTATGCAGACTGAGGATGGACCAACATCTTGAGATTACACTTCCCGTGGGGTCCCACAGGGTTGAGTACTCAGCCCAACGCTTTTCAATCTTGCGCTTGTCGGCCTTGTTGATGTACTACCACAGTCGGCGAGAGTCTCAGTCGGTGCAGACGATATTTGTATCTGGGCATCGGGAGTTACGCGACCATAACTTCGAGCAAGGCATCAAAAGGCGGAAAGCATTCTTGCAGCCTACCTCCGCCTGCAAGACCTGGAGATTTCTAATGAAAAATCTTCTGTTGTTGTCTTTGCAGACAAGAACGTGTCCCATTATCTTGTAAACATAGATAGGGTCAACAATACCCTCCGAGATAAGCCATCACTTCCTCGGAGTAATCATCGATCGTAATCTAACATGTAGCCCACATGTCTCGTACATTAAAAGGCGACTGACATCAATCCTTAACGTTCTCTCCTTTCTCGGAGAAAAAGTCATAGGGAGCATCAGTGCAGTCGATGTTCCAGCTGTACACGGCATTATTCATGGGATTCCATCGGTACAGTATCCCTACACAGGAAACTTGAGGAAAACGAACATACGGTGTCTGCAAAGTGTTCAGGCTCAAGCTCTGCGGACGTGCCTAGGAGTGCCAAAATGCGCGTCTACAGCCGCAACAGTACTCATCGCTCAGGGGAATCCAGTGACGACTACCTATGTCACAATCGAAGCCTTGAGAGCACACATTCGTAACCTCTCACGGACTCCCGCACACCATCTTGCCAGTCTTCCTGCTAACCGGTCGAGTAAATTGTTTGCAAAAATTATTGATGCCCATCGCGACTTACACCAGCCTTTAGACCGTCGTCTTCATTATGGAGATTATGGAGTCTGCACCAACCTTGTGTGGTTCTTTCCACACCGGGCACAAAAAAAGAGGGCTGATTTATCGACCAAAACACTAAAACAGACCACCCTAGAAAATTTGCATGAGAAACACGGACACCGACTGCAAGTACATACCTATGGCTCAGTGACCCCTTCCAGTTCCTCGGGCTCCGTAGTCATCCCCGTAAGGACCATAGTTAAGAAAGTGCAAACATCACACCGGACTTCATCGACGGGTGCAGGACTTACTGCTATTTGTGTCGCCATTGAGCATATCAGGGAAGAAGCACCCCAGCAATTATCTGTTTTCACTGATTCAAAGGAAGCTCTCCAAGCGTTACAATCTGCTGGGTCCCATGAACAACTCGCCGAAATCCGAGAGCTCCATCAACAAAGGACACGATATTGTTTACCAATGGCTGCCAGGACACTGCGGGATCGCAAGCAACCACCGCACGGACGAGGCCGCGCAAACTGCTCACCATGAGGGTGCTTGTGTGTCCATCCCCATCTCGAGAGTTGACGCAGCGGGTAGGCTTAGACCACTGTCCCGGAACAGCACGCTTGCCGTGTGGAATTCAGGCCATTTCTCGCATTCGCGTTTAAAAAACTTAGACCCAGATCTGAAGCTTCGGCTTCCATCCGGCCAACCACGACATGAAGCAACTTTGTTGAATCGCCTGTGGCTTGGTGTAGCTTTCACCAAGCACTACTCCTTAATAGGTGTGGCTGACAATCCTGCATGTGCCATCTGCTGGTGTGATGAGACTATAGCCCACATTCTTTGTGAATGCCCTGCCTACAGAGCCGAAAGACTGCCATGCACTGGAGCATCTAAACCTGCGCCCACTGACGGAAACGAAGATTCTCGGCCACTGGCCGCGGCGTTCGTAAGCGGTGATGGCCTCCAAGGCACTCCTCCGCTTTTTGTAGACTTTACGAAGTCACGATGTGACTTTACTGAACGCTGTGACTTTACATAGTGACGTTAATTTACTGCAACTGTCTTTTCTCCTTCATCTTTTTCTCCCTTCACCCCGTTCCCCCCGCGCAGGGTAGCAAACCAGCTATTCGTCTGGTTAACCTCCTTGCCTTTCCTCCTCCTCCTCGGCCACGCTAGGGACACTTCGAGGCCGGGCGGAACGAAGGCATGTCTCCCCGCCGCTTCCTCGCCCCGCTGGCGAAGAGTGGAGCCACGAGCGACACGTCCGTTCGCGCCGACGATCCCAGAGAAAGAGGGTGATGCTGTAAGGTGCGTCTTATAATAAACTGCACATCTGCAAGCAAAAAGTTTAATTTTAACGTCCCACGCGCGCGTGCGTGAAGTCTCTGTCGCACTCTCCCTTGTTTGTTACAGTAACTAAACAGAAAATAGAGAGTTATAGCATATTATTGCCGTGTTTACGTTACCGTTTACCGTGTTACCGGACGCCGGATTTTCCGGTTAGCGCGGCGCACGACAGAAGACGTTTTAGCGCACTGTATCTCCCTTAACAAGTTACCGTAAAGCTAAAACTAGTGATGAGGATAGTTGATGCCCAGCTTTTCATTATATAAAAAATAGGTATGCATTGCAATCATTTCTATGAAGTGAAATGGTACACTTTAATAATCTTTTTCTCTGGGTATAAAGACGTACCGACGACACTTCAACGGCTTTTCAAATGTGCCCGTGAAGCTAGACACCTTTGCCTACCCTGTCCAGTAGACAATTTCACTACGTAGACCTCAGTAAGCTTGCATACACAGCGCACATTGCGTTGCGAGCGCTGTAAAAAAAGCACAACTACGACACATGTTTGCCGTGCCGCATTCTCGCTTCTTTGTGTGTTTGGATGTAAACACAGTGGCGCCATCTATTGGCAGTAAGTTAAAGCGCGAAAACTCCGGGCCGGAGAAACTTTTTATTTTCTCCAATTACTGATGAATATAGCAAGAGAATTACCAGTTTTTGTTTTGCGAGGAAAAAATAATGGAAGTATAGAAAAATGTTAAATCGGGCACTAAACTGAAGAGCTGCAGTGTAGTCGTTGCTATTTGGCTATGTACACAGCATATATTCAGGCTTAACTGCTCAAAAATCGGCAAATAATCTCAAAAACACGGACTTGTTTTATTACTCAAACCTCACCGTATGAGTGAGAGTTTGCAAATTAAAAGCGAATGCTTTCATGTATAGCGAGAAATGGCGCCGAAGAACGTGGCGGCGGTGCTGTATTTGGTCCGAAACGGCCGTGCAGGACGCCGCTATGTTTGTTTACGAGCGAACGCTAACTCCCCGCAACGCTGAGATTCCGTAAAGTGCTTGCGGACCGGTAAGTGGCGGCGCATGCGCAGACGTCGCTTGCTGGGCCCGGTTAACGATATGCCCGGTAATGATATGCGCCCCTCCCTTGAGGCGATGCTGTCTCTGCACGGTTCATCGTGGGAAAGGCTACAAATGGGTCTGCAAGGGAGGTGCCCACAAACTGAACAGCGCCCTTTTACTGAGTCAAAGCTTTCTGTTAAAGGTAGGTTTTCTCGGGGCAAAATGTTAGGACTGGTGTCATTTAAATCATGATTTTGCAGTTGTTCTGTGAGCCATGAAACCTTAAATAAAGAATGTTTACAACGAAGGATGTTTTCTTTTTCTCTATTTTTGCAGACACCTTCTGGGACCTTCTAAAGGAGCGGGGATGCAGCGATGAAGATATGGTGAATAACCACAAGCTGATGCCGCAGTACCTGGCACAGAAGTGCTGGGACATTCGCCGCTAAGTAAGTTTCGCATTTAGTGGAACGTTCTTCCGGGCTAGTTGGTTGATTTTAGAGGATTGATGACCAACAGGATCCAACAGGCGCAGTTTTGTAGCTACTTTCGTGTTCAGTCGCAAGAATTTTATTTGGCGTGCAGAAAATTTTATTTTTATGCATAGCTACTCGGCAAAGGCCAGGTGTCTCTCAGCTATCGTTCGCATAAGCTAGAATAGCAGAAGAATAGAAATATCGATACAAGCTGCCCCTGGCTCACGGTGACGAATTTATTTAGGTTTTGTTACTGCACCCGACGTAGCGACCACATCTTGATCGCCGCTCCTCTTGCTTTATCTGGCGCCACGAAATGTGAGCTTGTCAAGTCGCGGCCGCCCTGCAGGTGTTGCTTGACCGTTCAGTGCCTCGACGTCTACGCGCGATTGTTCCAATATGGCAACGCAGAGAAGGATAGATAGTGATGTCGACATCAAGCCATTTTACGCTACTTCGTATTGCGCTTCGTATTGCGTATTGCGCTTGGTAGATATGATTGAATGAGTACAACAGCAGCCAGGACGTGGCCCTGTGGTACTTCAGCGCTCGTTCCTAGGTATGGAAGGTTTTTTATATTCTTCCGCGTGTCTGCCGAGAGCGTGGTTAACTATACCGTCTTTTAAAGATATTTTGGATTAGGAGCCTACGTGTGCAGTTATATATCGCATGAGCAGTAATAAGCGGACGATGAGACGGTATGAGCCTCTCCGTGCAGATATGGGCTTCTGTGATCCGTGGTTTTCTCTGGTTGTACCAGAAGTTCTCGCGCTAAAGAAACATTAGAACACACCCTCCAACTTCAATCTTTTTTTATTTAACATTGAATGTATTTGTGCGCACTGCTGCGGTCTGCCGTGCCGTCCTTTTCGGTAGTAAGAGTGGCGTGCAGACAGACGCAGTCTGTCTGCACGCCACTCTCACGACTGGAAAGGACGGCATGCACGGACTGCGCCTGTCTACACGCCACTTCAGGTGCGACTGCACCAGGGAGAAAAAAAAAACGAGCGAAAGCAGAACGGGAGTGCCCTCCGGGAACAATTCCACAGGAAGCAGCGGCAGGCATCCGCCCTTTGGATGCCCGGGGGACAGCGAGAGGAGATGATGTGTCATAAAGACACACCACCTCGCCTTGTCCACCACACAGAGCGGCCGAGTGTACAGCCGGGCGTCAAATCGCCCGGAGCGACCCTAGACGAAATCTCAGTCCCCACAGCGCAGCGACCGCTGGCATCAGCAGCACTGCAGACGCTGGGATTCGATCCAGGGTCTTCGCGAATGCGTGAGCAAAGCTCAGGCATTTTACCCACTCGGCTACCCTGCGGCACGGCTTCGTCGTGCTTCCAGCCAGTGCTGGAGCAAGAGGAACACGCTGGGCCGAAACGGCGCATGCGCAGTGTCGCTACACCGTTGGGCGACGGCGATGCAATCGCGATAACGACGAGCATAATGCGCGATATCGTGCGCACCTGCTGCACGGTCTTTTCGCGTGGGACGCAAAAGCATTCACTGCCAGCAGCACACATAACAGCGGAATAGGATAAGTTGACTGCTGATTTCGCCATGATTGAACGTTTGCAGCGGCAAGGAGATGGTATGAATTGTTTCTCGCCTACCGCAGGCACAGGTAGTAGCACACCACACTGTGGATAGTGGTGGCGGAGATTTAGCAAATGTTTTACAAATTCCACCACACCTTCCAAGCGCCTCCAATTTTCGGAAATAAAAACACCAGAAACAAAAACGATCGTCTACGATCGTCTTGGACGTCCAGACGATTCGTAACTCTTCGTTGTTAATGAAAATACATAAAACACACAATATAACTGAAAACGGTCGAACTAAAGGAGTTAGAAAAAAACTTTTATGCGTTATATGCAAACATAGGTTTTTCCTAAACACCTCGATATTGTTATTAATCACCAGTGCGGCAGGCAGAGGATGGCAACTAAAGATTTATTACTAGGGACGACGTTTATAGATTTTCGCGCAAAACGAATGCACAAAAACCCACTGAATCGCATTTTCTCTGGTATTTTTTCTGTAAAGACAGTTGGCGTCTCCTCTCCTTTCCAGGTAGGGTTTAGGACCTCGTCATTCGTTCATACACTTCTGCCGCAGCGTAGCAGCGAAAGCCGGACAGGAAGACCCGTGCTGGTGGAGAGTACCAGCTGCAGATATGAGATGGAAATCAATATTGGAATTATTATTGGAATCCGGAGAGGCCTGGAGCACCAAATTACGGTAGGAGTTACTCACCCCACTCTACATCAAAATGTTCAAGCGAGTGTAATACTACAGAACATCGCTGGCTTACATTGCGGGCATGGGGGTTGCAGTGCGAAGCCTGATGACGTCTTAGCTTAAATTTCAGTGGGCGAGGAAAAGAATGGAGGGCGTTTCTTTCGAATGCCTTGTAAGCCACAGGTAGATCCACAAAGCCGCGCCATGTCTCCATGAGAGACACCTCTCCCGCGCCAAAGGGAAGCTCTCCTCAGGAAGACCTCCTCCCGAATCATCGGATTTACTCACACAGGAGACACAAGGTCTGCCGGTACCGAACTGTAAGTAGACGAGAGGGACGTATGTTACGGAGTCTCCACTGCAATACAATATGGACGAAAGGTGAGGACAGGTCGCCCGCCTTGCAGCTCGCCTGCAGGTCTCCCGGGGAATAGGCCACCGCTCGTCCCTACCTGGCTCGCAACAGGTCGGCGTCTATTCTTCGCCCACGAACACGTCGGAAAAAAGGTAGGCCTCCTGACTACGCGTCAGTCGTAGACGGTGATCTGCTCAACAGGAAAGGTCGCGCTCTCCGTCCCCGCGTCTCCCATGCGTTGCCCGCGCGACAGGTCGGTCCCCGACCATCCGCGCGTCGCCCGCGCAACAGGTAGATCTACCCGTCTGCGCGTCGCCCGCGCGACAGGTCGGTCTCCGACCGTCCGCGCGTCGCCCGCGCAACAGGTAGATCCACCCGTCTGCGCGTCGCCCGCGCGACAGGTCGGTGTCCGAACGTCCGCGCGTCGCCCGCGCAACAGGGAGATCCACCCGTATGCCCGTCGCCCGCGCGTCGCACCATCCGCCTTCGCGACACACGGTGCCCCCTGACTCCGCGTCGCCTCTCCGCGCAACACGTGCCCCCTGCCCGTCGGTGCCCCCGCGACATCATCGCCGCCCCCTCCTCTCCGCGTGATACGCCGCGCCCCATTCCCCGCGTCCCGTGCTCGACACGTCCCCCCCTGCCCGCGTCCGCGTCGCCCGCGCGTCACGACCACCGCCCATACTCCACGTCCGCGCGACACGTGCCCCCCTACCCGTCTGTGCGGCACATGCCCCCGTCCTCCGCGCGACACGTCCCCTGCCCGTCCGTGCCCCGGCCCGTGTCCGCGTCCGCCGCGTGACACGCCGCGCCCCCTCCCCGCTCCTCGTCCGCGCGACACGTGCCCCCCTGCCCCTTGGTGCCCCCGCGACACGACCGCCGCCCCCCGTCTCCGCGTGACACGCCGCGCCCCCTTCCCCGCGTCCCCTGCACGACACGTGCACCCCCTGCCCGTGTCCCCGTCCCCCGTGCGACACACGCCCCCCGTCTCCGCGTGACACGCCGCGCCCCCTCCTCGCGTCCCCTGCACGACACGCGCGACCGTGTCGTGTCGCGACACGCGCCCCCCCTGCCCGTCCGTGCCCCCTGCCCGTGTCCTCCTCCCCCGCTCGACACGTCCCCCCTTCCCGTCCGTGCCCCTGCCCGTCGGTGCCCCTGCCCGTGTCCGCGTCCCCCGCGCGCCACGCGCCCCCCCTGCCCGTCCGTGCCCCTGCCCGTGTCCGCGTCCCCCGCTCGACACGCGCCCCCCTCCTCGTCGGTGCCCCGGCCCGTGTCCGCGTCCCCCGCTCGACACGCGCCCCCCTCCTCGTCGGTGCCCCGGCCCGTGTCCGCGTCCCCCGCGCGCCACGCGCCCCCCTGCCCGTCCGTGCCCCTGCCCGACACGCGCCCCCCTCCTCGTCGGTGCCCCTGCCCGTGTCCGCGCGCCACGCGCCCCCCCTTCCCGTCCGTGCCCCGCCTCGTGTCCGCGTCCCCCGCTCGACACGCGCCCCCCTGCTTGTCGGTGCCCCTGCCCGTGTCCGCGTCCGTGCCCCGGCCCGTGTCCGCGTCCCCCGCGCGCCACGCGCCCCCCTTCCCGTCCGTTCCCCTGCCCGTGTCCGCGTCCCCCGCGCGCCACGCGCCCCCCTCCTCGTCGGTGCCCCTGCCCGTGTCCGCGCGCCACGCGCCCCCCTTCCCGTCCGTGCCCCGCCTCGTGTCCGCGTCCCCCGCTCGACACGCGCCCCCCTGCTTGTCGGTGCCCCTGCCCGTGTCCGCGTCCGTGCCCCGGCCCGTGTCCGCGTCCCCCGCTCGACACGCGCCCCCCTCCTCGTCGGTGCCCCGGCCCGTGTCCGCGTCCCCCGCTCGACACGCGCCCCCCTCCTCGTCGGTGCCCCGGCCCGTGTCCGCGTCCCCCGCGCGCCACGCGCCCCCCTGCCCGTCGGTGCCCCTGCCCGTGTCCGCGCGCCACGCGCCCCCCCTTCCCGTCCGTGCCCCGCCTCGTGGCCGCGTCCCCCGCTCGACACGCGCCCCCCTGCTAGTCGGTGCCCCTGCCCGTGTCCGCGCCCGTGCGCCGGATCGTGTCCGCGTCCCCCGCTCGACACGCGCCCCCCTCCTCGTCGGTGCCCCGGCCCGTGTCCGCGTCCCCCCGCGCGCCACGCGCCCCCCCTGCCCGTCGGTGCCCCTGCCCGACACGCGCCCCCCCTCCTCGTCGGTGCCCCTGCCCGTGTCCGCGCGCCACGCGCCCCCCTTCCCGTCCGTGCCCCGCCTCGTGGCCGCGTCCCCCGCTCGACACGCGCCCCCCTGCCCGTGTCCGCGTCCGTGCGCCGGATCGTGTCCGCGTCCCCCGCTCGACACGCGCCCCCCCTCCTCGTCGGTGCCCCGGCCCGTGTCCGCGTCCCCCCGCGCGCCACGCGTCCCCCCTCCTCGTCGGTGCCCCTGCCCGTGTCCGCGTCCCCCGCGCGCCACGCGCCCCCCTTCCCGTCCGTTCCCCTGCCCGTGTCCGCGTCCCCCGCTCGACACGCGCCCCCCCTCCTCGTCGGTGCCCCGGCCCGTGTCCGCGTCCCCCGCGCGCCACGCGCCCCCCTGCCCGTCGGTGCCCCTGCCCGACAAGCGCCCCCCTCCTCGTCGGTGCCCCTGCCCGTGTCCGCGCGCCACGCGCCCCCCTTCCCGTCCGTGCCCCGCCTCGTGTCCGCGTCCCCCGCTCGACACGCGCCCCCCTGCTTGTCGGTTCCCCTGCCCGTGTCCGCGTCCCCCGCGCGCCACGCGCCCCCCTTCCCGTCCGTTCCCCTGCCCGTGTCCGCGTCCCCCGCTCGACACGCGCCCCCCTCCTCGTCGGTGCCCCTGCCCGTGTCCGCGTTCCCCGCGCGCCAAGCGCCCCCCTTCCCGTCCGTGCCCCTGCCCGTGTCCGCGTCCCCCGCGCGCCACGCGCCCCCCTGCCCGTCGGTGCCCCTGCCCGACACGCGCCCCCCCTTCCCGTCCGTTCCCCTGCCCGTGTCCGCGTCCCCCGCGCGCCACGCGCCCCCCTCCTCGTCGGTGCCCCGGCCCGTGTCCGCGTCCCCCGCGCGCCACGCGCCCCCCTGCCCGTCGGTACCCCTGCCCGACACGCGCCCCCCTCCTCGTCGGTGCCCCTGCCCGTGTCCGCGCGCCACGCGCCCCCCTTCCCGTCCGTGCCCCGCCTCGTGTCCGCGTCCCCCGCTCGACACGCGCCCCCCTGCTTGTCGGTGCCCCTGCCCGTGTCCGCGTCCCCCGCGCGCCACGCGCCCCCCTTCCCGTCCGTTCCCCTGCCCGTGTCCGCGTCCACCGCGCGCCACGCGCCCCCATTCCCGTCCGTGCCCCTGCCCGTGTCCGCGTCCCCCGCGCGCCACGCGCCCCCCTGCCCGTCGGTGCCCCTGCCCGACACGCGCCCCCCTTCCCGTCCGTTCCCCTGCCCGTGTCCGCGTCCTCCGCTCGACACGCGCCCCTCTCCTCGTCGGTGCCCCGGCCCGTGTGCGCGTCCCCCGCGCGCCACGCGCCCCCTCCTCGTCGCTGCCCCTGCCCGTGTCCGCGTCCCCCGCGCGCCACGCGCCCCCCTTCCCGTCCGTGCCCCTGCCCGTGTCCGTGCCCCGGCCCGTGTCCGCGTCCCCCGCTCGACACGCGCCCCCCTCCTCGTCGGTGCCCCTGCCCGTGTCCGCGCGCCACGCGCCCCCCTTCCCGTCCGTGCCCCGCCTCGTGTCCGCGTCCGTGCCCCGGCCCGTGTCCGCGTCCCCCGCGCGCCACGCGCCCCCCTTCCCGTCCGTTCCCCTGCCCGTGTCCGCGTCCCCCGCTCGACACGCGCCCCCCTCCTCGTCGGTGCCCCGGCCCGTGTCCGCGTCCCCCGCTCGACACGCGCCCCCCTCCTCGTCGGTGCCCCGGCCCGTGTCCGCGTCCCCCGCGCGCCACGCGCCCCCCTGCCCGTCGGTGCCCCTGCCCGACACGCGCCCCCCTCCTCGTCGGTGCCCCTGCCCGTGTCCGCGCGCCACGCGCCCCCCTTCCCGTCCGTGCCCCGCCTCGTGTCCGCGTCCCCCGCTCGACACGCGCCCCCCTGCTAGTCGGTGCCCCTGCCCGTGTCCGCGTCCGTGCCCCGGCCCGTGTCCGCGTCCCCCGCTCGACACGCGCCCCTCTCCTCGTCGGTGCCCCGGCCCGTGTGCGCGTCCCCCGCGCGCCACGCGCCCCCCTTCCCGTCCGTGCCCCGCCTCGTGTCCGCGTCCGTGCCCCGGCCCGTGTCCGCGTCCCCCGCGCGCCACGCGCCCCCCTTCCCGTCCGTTCCCCTGCCCGTGTCCGCGTCCCCCGCTCGACACGCGCCCCCCTCCTCGTCGGTGCCCCGGCCCGTGTCCGCGTCCCCCGCGCGCCACGCGCCCCCCTGCCCGTCGGTGCCCCTGCCCGACACGCGCCCCCCTCCTCGTCGGTGCCCCTGCCCGTGTCCGCGCGCCACGCGCCCCCCTTCCCGTCCGTGCCCCGCCTCGTGTCCGCGTCCCCCGCTCGACACGCGCCCCCCTGCTAGTCGGTGCCCCTGCCCGTGTCCGCGTCCGTGCCCCGGCCCGTGTCCGCGTCCCCCGCTCGACACGCGCCCCCCTCCTCGTCGGTGCCCCGGCCCGTGTCCGCGTCCCCCGCGCGCCACGCGCCCCCCTCCTCGTCGGTGCCCCTGCCCGTGTCCGCGTCCCCCGCTCGCCACGTGCCCCCCTCCTCGTCGGTGCCCCGGCCCGTGTCCGCGTCCCCCGCGCGCCACGCGCCCCCCTGCCCGTCGGTGCCCCTGCCCGACGCGCGCCCCCCTCCTCGTCGGTGCCCCTGTCCGTGTCCGCGCGCCACGCACCCCCCTTCCCGTCCGTGCCCCGGCCCGTGTCCGCGTCCCCCGCCGGTATCCCCGCGACACCTGCCTCCCGCTCGTGTCCGCGTGACACGCCGCGCCCCATCCCCGCTCCTCGTCCGCGCGACACGTGCCCCCTGCCCCTCGGTGCCCCCGCGACACTACCACCGCCCCCCCTTCCCCGCGTCCCCTGCACGACACGGGCAGGGGCACCGACGAGGAGGGGGGCGCGTGGCGCGCGGGGGACGCGGACACGGGCCGGGGCACCGACGAGGAGGGGGGCGCGTGTCGAGCGGGGGACGCAGACACGGGCCGGGGCACGGACGCGGACACGGGCAGGGGCACCGACTAGCAGGGGGGCGCGTGTCGAGCGGGGGACGCGGACACGAGGCGGGGCACGGACGGGAAGGGGGGCGCGTGGCGCGCGGACACGGGCAGGGGCACCGACGAGGAGGGGGGCGCGTGTCGGGCAGGGGCACCGACGGGCAGGGGGGCGCGTGGCGCGCGGGGGACGCGGACACGGGCCGGGGCACCGACGAGGAGGGGGGCGCGTGTCGAGCGGGGGACGCGGACACGGGCAGGGGAACGGACGGGAAGGGGGGCGCGTGGCGCGCGGGGGACGCGGACACGGGCCGGGGCACGGACGCGGACACGAGGCGGGGCACGGACGGGAAGGGGGGCGCGTGGCGCGCGGACACGGGCAGGGGCACCGACGAGGAGGGGGGCGCGTGTCGAGCGGGGGACGCGGACACGGGCCGGGGCACGGACGGGAAGGGGGGCGCGTGGCGCGCGGGGGACGCGGACACGGGCCGGGGCACGGACACGGGCAGGGGCACCGACAAGCAGGGGGGCGCGTGTCGAGCGGGGGACGCGGACACGAGGCGGGGCACGGACGGGAAGGGGGCGCATGGCGCGCGGACACGGGCAGGGGCACCGACGAGGAGGGGGGTGCGTGTCGGGCAGGGGGGCGCGTGGCGCGCGGACACGGGCCGGGGCACCGACGAGGAGGGGGGCGCGTGGCGCGCGGGGGACGCGGACACGGGCACGGACGGGAAGGGGGGCGCGTGGCGCGCGGGGGACGCGGACACGGGCAGGGGCACCGACGAGGAGGGGGGCGCGTGGCGCGCGGGGGACGCGGACACGGGCCGGGGCACCGACGAGGAGGGGGGCGCGTGTCGAGCGGGGGACGCGGACACGGGCAGGGGCACCGACGAGGAGGGGGGCGCGTGTCGAGCGGGGGACGCGGACACGGGCCGGGGCACGGACGGGAAGGGGGGCGCGTGGCGCGCGGGGGACGCGGACACGGGCCGGGGCACGGACACGGGCAGGGGCACCGACAAGCAGGGGGGCGCGTGTCGAGCGGGGGACGCGGACACGAGGCGGGGCACGGACGGGAAGGGGGGCGCATGGCGTGCGGACACGGGCAGGGGCACCGACGAGGAGGGGGGCGCGTGTCGGGCAGGGGGGCGCGTGGCGCGCGGACACGGGCCGGGGCACCGACGAGGAGGGGGGCGCGTGTCGAGCGGGGGACGCGGACACGGGCCGGGGCACCGACGAGGAGGGGGGCGCGTGGCGCGCGGGGGACGCGGACACGGGCAGGGGCACCGACGAGGAGGGGGGCGCGTGGCGCGCGGGGGACGCGGACACGGGCCGGGGCACCGACGAGGAGGGGGGCGCGTGTCGAGCGGGGGACGCGGACACGGGCAGGGGAACGGACGGGAAGGGGGGACGTGTCGAGCGGGGGGTCGCGGGCACGGGCAGGGGCACCGATGAGCAGGGGGGCGCGTGGCGCGCGGGGGACGCGGACACGGGCAGGGGCACCGACGAGGAGGGGGGCGCGTGGCGCGCGGGGGACGCGGACACGGGCCGGGGCACCGACGAGGAGGGGGGCGCGTGTCGAGCGGGGGACGCGGACACGGGCCGGGGCACGGACGGGAAGGGGGGCGCGTGGCGCGCGGGGGACGCGGACACGGGCCGGGGCACGGACACGGGCAGGGGCACCGACAAGCAGGGGGGGCGCGTGTCGAGCGGGGGACGCGGACACGAGGCGGGGCACGGACGGGAAGGGGGGCGCATGGCGTGCGGACACGGGCAGGGGCACCGACGAGGAGGGGGGGCGCGTGTCGGGCAGGGGGGCGCGTGGCGCGCGGACACGGGCCGGGGCACCGACGAGGAGGGGGGCGCGTGTCGAGCGGGGGACGCGGACACGGGCCGGGGCACCGACGAGGAGGGGGGCGCGTGGCGCGCGGGGGACGCGGACACGGGCAGGGGCACCGACGAGGAGGGGGGCGCGTGGCGCGCGGGGGACGCGGACACGGGCCGGGGCACCGACGAGGAGGGGGGCGCGTGTCGAGCGGGGGACGCGGACACGGGCAGGGGAACGGACGGGAAGGGGGGACGTGTCGAGCGGGGGTCGCGGGCACGGGCAGGGGCACCGATGAGCAGGGGGGCGCGTGGCGCGCGGGGGACGCGGACACGGGCAGGGGCACCGACGAGGAGGGGGGCGCGTGGCGCGCGGGGGACGCGGACACGGGCCGGGGCACCGACGAGGAGGGGGGCGCGTGTCGAGCGGGGGACGCGGACACGGGCAGGGGAACGGACGGGAAGGGG
The DNA here is from genome assembly GCF_052857255.1 of Amblyomma americanum. Lineage (NCBI taxonomy): Eukaryota > Metazoa > Arthropoda > Arachnida > Ixodida > Ixodidae > Amblyomma > Amblyomma americanum. The sequence goes on along the minus strand of NC_135507.1, from coordinate 4,197,859 downwards.
GGGACGTGTCGAGCGGGGGTCGCGGGCACGGGCAGGGGCACCGATGAGCAGGGGGGCGCGTGGCGCGCGGGGGACGCGGACACGGGCAGGGGCACGGACGGGAAGGGGGGACGTGTCGAGCGGGGGTCGCGGACACGGGCAGGGGCACCGACGGGCAGGGGGGCGCATGTCGCGCGGTCACGGGCGGGGGCGCCGACGGGCAGGGGGGCGTGTGTCGCGCGGGGGACGCGGACACGAGCCGGGTCACGGGCAGGGGCACGGACGCGTGGCGCGTGCGTGGCGCGTGGCGGGCGCGTGGCGCGCGGGGGACGTGTCGAGCGGGGGGTCGCGGGCACGGGCAGGGGCACGGACGGGAAGGGGGGACGTGTCGAGCGGGGGTCGCGGGCACGGGCAGGGGCACCGATGAGCAGGGGGGGCGCGTTGCGGGCGGGGGACGCGGACACGGGCCGGGCACCGACGGGAAGGGGGGGACGTGTCGAGCGGGGGTCGCGGACACGGGCCGGGGCACCGACGAGGAGGGGGGGCGCGTGTCGAGCGGGGGACGCGGACACGGGCCGGGGCACCGACGAGGAGGGGGGCGCGTGTCGAGCGGGGGACGCGGACACGGGCAGGGGAACGGACGGGAAGGGGGGACGTGTCGAGCGGGGGTCGCGGGCACGGGCAGGGGCACCGATGAGCAGGGGGGCGCGTGGCGCGCGGGGGACGCGGACACGGGCAGGGGCACGGACGGGAAGGGGGGACGTGTCGAGCGGGGGTCGCGGACACGGGCAGGGGCACCGACGGGCAGGGGGGCGCGTTGCGCGCGGGGGACGCGGACACGGGCAGGGGCACGGACGGGAAGGGGGGACGTGTCGAGCGGGGGGTCGCGGACACGGGCAGGGGCACCGACGGGCAGGGGGGGCGCGTGGCGCGCGGGGGACGCGGACACGGGCAGGGGGCGCATGTCGCGCGGTCACGGGCGGGGGCACCGACGGGCAGGGGGGCGTGTGTCGCGCGGGGGACGCGGACACGAGCCGGGGCACGGGGGGGGCACCGACGGGCAGGGGGGCGCGTGTCGCGCGGGGGACGCGGACACGGGCAGGGGCACCGACGGGAAGGGGGGACGTGTCGAGCGGGGGTCGCGGGCACGGGCAGGGGCACCGATGAGCAGGGGGCGCGTGGCGCGCGGGGGACGCGGACACGGGCAGGGGCACGGACGGGAAGGGGGGACGTGTCGAGCGGGGGACGCGGACACGGGCAGGGGTGGGTGGCGCGACGTGCGGAGACGCTGCACCGACCTCTCGCGAGGGCGACGCCGAGACAGGAAGGGGGAGACGCGGAAACGGGGGAGGGTACGTGACGCGCGGGCGACTTCGAGACGAGTCGCACGGGCGACGCGGAGACAGGGGGCACCGGCGTGTCGCGAAGGCGGGGGGACCGACCTGTCGCGCGGGCGACGCGCAGACGGGTGGACCTACGTGTTGCCCGGGCGACGCGCGGACGGTCGGGGACCGACCTGTCGCGCGGGCGACGCGCAGACAGGTGGATCTACCTGTTGCGCGGGCGACGCGCGGACGGTCGGGGACCGACCTGTCACGCGGGCGACGCGCAGACGGGTGGACCTACCTGTTGCGCGGGCGACGCGCGGATGGTCGGGGACCGACCTGTCGCGCGGGCAACGCATGGGAGACGCGGGGACGGAGAGCGCTACCTTTCCTTTTGAGCAGATGACCGTCTACGACTGACGCGTAGTCAGGAGGCCTACCTTTTTTCCGACGTGTTCGTGGGCGAACAATAGACGCCGACCTGTTGCGAGCCAGGTAGGGACGAGGGGTGGCCTGTTCTTCGGGAGACCTATACTGCAGGCGAGCTGCAAGGCGGGCGACCTGTACTCACCTTTCGTCCATATTGCATTGCAATAAAGATTCCGTAACATTCGTCCCTCTCGTCTACTTACAGTTCGGTACCGGCTAGTGTCTCCTGTGTGAGTAAATCCGATGATTCGGGAGGAGGTCTTAGGCTTCGTCTTCAGGGTTTCCACATTTTGCCTGCTTCCCAATGAGGCGCGGGAGAGGTGTCTCTCGTGGGCGCGGCTTTGTACCTGGGACGGAACTGGTTTCCGCCGGGGGAGGAAATGCAGATTAAAGAATGGTAAACAAGCAGTGTATGAAAGTTTATGTTTAAGAAGGTCTGCAGGCTGTTTTTATCTTCGCAATTCCCGTGCGTCGACGGGTGGCGTATTTTGG